>NC_133363.1:985142-1052832 GCF_049309525.1 Garra rufa | reverse complement strand
ATTTCCAGTTGAACACTTACTGGACTAAAGCAGCTTGGCTTGATTCTTGATTCTCCATGAATAATTTTTTATTCTCAAACCTGATCATCAGGATTTGTTTCCATAAGTTTTACTTTCACTATTACTCAGTGGAGAAATGATCTTCCCAAGCCTCCAAAACATCTCACATCTTTTGAGGAACGTTTATTTGTTCATCTGTCCATCTGTCAATCATCATTGGATTGCATTGCATTATATCTTTGGGTCATTTCAATCTCATCATACTAAGACATATTATTGGAGATACAGAGTGACCACTACACTCTATATAAATACAAATAAAGGTGCTTCACGAGGCCATAGAAGAACCGTTTTTGTGTAAATGGTTCCATAAAGAACCTTTAACAAAAGGTTCACTGTGGCTTAAGAAGGTTCTTCAGATTATGAAAGGTAAGAAAGAGATGGTTCTTTAAAGAACCTTTGACTGAATGGTTCTTTGTGGAACCAAAAATGGTTCTTCTATAGCATCGCTTGAAGAACCTTTTGAAGCACCTTTATTTTTAAGAGTGTAGGGATGTAACAATGTCATCAATAACGTGGTATTATCATAGCAAAACTGTATTGACATTATCGTGGTCACATAACGATAAGAAACAATTTCTTCTGGGCAAAAAGTGATCTTTAAAGTTATGTTTTGGGTCGTAATGCTTTGACACAGTATCTATCAAACGGACTAAAACCAAAAGCACAACGGTTTAATCCCTCTATTTAAGCCACTACACGTTTTGAAGTGAAGTGTACAGTACATTTAGTTTAGGCATTCAGCTCATGATCCGGTGTTTTCTGTGCCTCAGAACAGCTCTGTTCATAGTGAATGATTGCAGTGAACTTGTTAATTGCATGAACTGTGCCTTTTTTTAGCTTCAAAGTAAAAGCTCAACTGCAGTTTCTGTTGAAATATTAAAAGTGCAGTAAAAATTGCTGACAGCTAGCGGTTTAATTGGGTAATCTTACTGCTGCCCAAATTCAAAACATCTCTTTCAATTGTAGAAATTAGAAAAGAATATTGTAATTTCTCAGCTGTAGTGTGCAGCTAAAAATGATACACCAATGAAATATTAATTTTCATTTATTTTGCAGTGCAATTGTTTTACAATATATGGCTATTACTGTCATTGTTATTAATAGTATATTCTAATTTGGCTTCCTAAAACACCAGTGCGAATGCAATTTGGGACAGTATATCAAATAAAAAGAGGGTTGAGTCCCTCTTAAAGTTCTAGTAGAAGTCAATTTTTCTGACTTAAGTTTTCTTAGTTAAGAACATTGCAGCTCTTAATTTTGAACTCTCAAAGTGCACTACATAGAATAATTTCACTTAAACATGTAAAAAAAATTCCAATTCTTCATTTGTCTTTTTTTTTTTTAAATATCACAATAAATCTGTATTGTAGACTTCATATCGCGGTATTACTGTATAGTGAGATTTTGATATCATTACATCTCTAGTGATCCACTGATGTTTAGATCATTTTATGTCAGTATCTGCTGTACTGTTATAAAGATTTCATCATATAAATATCAGCATCTGCAGCATCTGAACAAAATGAGCTGTTTTTTTTTTTTTTTCTCCATATCATCACTATATCAGACTAAACGCTCCAGAGTCTCAGGCTGCAGAGGGTTAATGTTGGCGTTCAGCACTGATTCCCGTGAGAGAGTGAATTCCTGACGTTTCTGTCTTGGAATCTCGGGCCGTGTTTCAGATCTCTGGCTCGCTGCATTCCTGAGATGAATGAGACGACCTTTGACCCGCAGCGGATCAGAATGCACACTTGCTGCAGCAGCTGTAGTCGATCTGCTCCCGAAATACCACACGTGTACTTCCCCTCTGATGAAACACCAGTCAACGTTCCTCAGCAGATACACGGCTTTGCTCATGGCAGCGCTTTATGTGAGAGAGGAGGAAGTGTTCTAACATCCCAGAAACGTCACGCTTTAGCTTCAAAGAAACGAACCCACAGCGTTTCTGCACGTGTGCCCTGTGGCATCGCATCCAGGAGAATCATGGGTAGTAACAGCAGGAAGTCGGGCAGTGTGGCTCCGCCCACTCAACAGTCAGGTCTGGATGGCCCGCCCACTTGCAGCGACTGAGAGGTTGATGAGGTTGATGTGTGTGTGTCTGTGTGTGTGTGTGTGTGTGTGTGTGTGTGTGTGTGTGTGTGTGTGTCAGGAGCGTGACACACGTCTGTAAGTGTGTGTAGGTGTGTGTGTGGAGGAGGACGAGCTACATTTTCATCCTGTGCCAGGTGTATGTCTTTACAGAATTCTCAGAAAGCCTCTCTAACATTTTCAGGTCTGGAAAACTCATGGGAAATTATGGAATTTTCTATATTGATTTTTAAATATAAATACAATTTAAATTTAAATATAATATGATTTGATTTTCTTAAATCATTTTTAGAATTTTTTAGAAATCCTAAAAAATTGAAAAAAAAAAATGTTTTTCTGACATTATCAAGCTAAATTTGTTAAGAGACAGAGTTCTTTTCATACTTTATTACCATTTTCTAAACTATAGCAAATAATCTCTAGTAATAAACAGGAGAACTGTTGAAGGTGTCTGAATACATTTTGGTTTGACTGTACAATATAATGTGGGTTCTGAATTTTTTTCCAAAAATATATATATATTTATATATTTAAGAAAAAAAACAACAACAACAAAACAAAACAATATATATATATATATATATATATTTTATTTTATTTTTATTTTTTTTTTTTTTTGATCCTGGAAATTGAAAATATGGAATGTATTTTTTAAATAAATAAAACAAAAATTATTTAGAAAACCTATAATTGGAAAAATTTACTTCATATGGCAGTTTTGGCAGCCAATAAGATATATATTTATATTTGTGTTTTGTTTTTTTGGTTAAAAAAAAATCACTCAAGCAAAACATGGTCAGGTCAAATGTCTGAATAATTTTTGGTCTCAATTTTACTGGTAGTCCACTGTATGGAGATTTTTTGGGGTATATGATGTCACCGGTTACTTTTTATTTTGCTATCCTTACATAAATGAACTATAGTGTTCTGCACCCACTAGTAAAAACATATCAAAAATGATATCTGGTGTCTGAATAATTTTTGGATTGACTGTATGTGAATATGTGTCAGTATTTCAGAGCGAACAATCTGCCATCCTGCAGGAGGAGGATCAGTCCAGCGTAATCTGCTCTCTGTTTCATACAATTCCTTTCTTTCTCCAGAAGAGGCTTTCCCAGTAATTCTCCATGAACACAAAATTAATTTGCGGGAACGGCTGAGGACTGAAGCGGGTTTTGAGCGCGGACGCGTCGAGGTCACCAACGCTATGAAATAACGTCCGGCTCTTCATTCCGGTTGACGGCGCGGGAGATTCCCCGAGCGAATGCGAGACAATAGACAACAAAAGCGCGTCTTTCTCCACGTCCTCTGGCTGCAGACAGACGTCACTCGTGCTTTCATTTCCTCTGAGCTTTTATAATTAATTTCGTTTAAGGGCTGCAGATCGTTGGATGTTCTGCTGACTAAACCCGTTTGTCATTTGTGGGTTTATTTTGCGAAACCTCCTTCACACCCCAGCGGCTCCCCATCGCTCATTAAAACACACTGAGAGACAGAGTGTGTGTGTGTGTGGCTGCACTTATGCAACTCATTGTTAAACACAGGTAACAGGTGACGTGTTTTAGATTAAACGATCTCTGTGTCACAGTTATCCATCTAACTCACCCCACGGGCTCCGGTTTGTCTGGTTAGCGTGATCCCATTAGCCTCTCATGGTAGACACTCTAACTACAACTAGGCCAAAATTACATCTCCATTTTTTCAGAACGTTTGACCAATTCAAGAGTTTGATTTTACTTTTTTACAATTTAACTAAAAACATAAGTGCAACAAGTAACATTCTCTTTATGAACCATCTAGATAAAGAAAGTTCCGTTCTAGTTGCAGCACTAAACATGATCTAAACATAAAACTAATGACTTTGCAGAAAAGAGGCATGAAATATGTAAACCCTGGACCACAAAATCAGTCATAAGGGTCCATTTTTTCAAGCTTTCCATTAATGTATGGTTTGTTAGGATAGGACAATATTTGGTCGAGATACAACTATTTGAAAATTTGAAATCTGAGGGTGCAAAAAAAAAAGGATAAAAAATAAATAAAACACATTGAGAAACTCGCTTTGTTGAAGTTGTTCAAATGAAGTTCTTAGCAATGCATATTATTAATCAAAAATTAAGTTTTGATGTATTTACGGTAGGAAATTTACAAAATATCTTCATGGAACATGATCTTTAATCATGCTGGGCTAAAGAAATAGCCCAAATAGTCAGTTTTAGAGGTCAACAAGACAATTCAAACTCTTAATGACTGACAGTATAACAGCAGAAGTAGCTGTTATTAACCGTAAATGAAAACAGCAGCAGCTTTCAGGCTGTCAAGCATCATCAAACATCACATATTAGACAAACAGGAGTAGTTCTGCTCAGCTTTCTGCTTTTCCAGTGCTTGACGGACACATTTGACCATTGCATCTTGCATCTTTTGCATTAAATTCTGTTCTAAAAACACAGTGCTCGAGTAAAAGTTGTTCAGTTGGCATCTCATATCCCTGTGTTGTTCCCATTCCATTGCAGTATCTCATGTTTGTAATTACAAACGCGTTCTGTGTGAACAGCCAACTAATATACTTTTTAACCTCAAATGCTGGTCTTGTCTAGCTCTGCGTGAACTCTGTGTATTCCAGTTCAAGACAAAACTCCCATCTCATTTTCTCCTCCAACTTCAAAATGGCCCTACATCGCTGCAGATGTACCAACCAAGTGTTTACAAAGTGATTAATTAATTGTTTATAATAAATTGTTAAGCCCTCTGAAGCTGCATTTAAACTGCATTTTGGAAGTTCAAACTCACGGGCACCACAGAAGTCCACTATATGGAGAGAAACTCTTAACGACTGCAGAAAGAAAGATATGATCATCTTGGATGACAAGGGGGTGAGTAAATTATCAGTAAATTTTTGTTCTGGAAGTGAACTTCTCCTTTATTAAATAAAGATAGAAAGATCAGCCCTACCTATAACATTACACTGTCTTTTTCCACTGACGCTGTGCATTCTGGGCAATTTGCTCGTGCACGTTCCCTGCGCCATCTTCCACATTTCTGAAGGCCTTCTGCCGCCCCGCGACACTGCATTCGGCCGTAATTACACAGCGGCGTGTGGAGCTTCTCCTCTCGAGAGTGTCATTAGTTGAATTAAGGGCGACCCGGAGGAGGCCGATTCATCTAGCAGAAAATGACTCCAATATGCAGAGCATCAAAGCCGTCAGATAAGAGCCCTTCACTCCCGCAAACTCCCCCGCAAAACCATTAGCACCTCCTCACACGCCAGCCAGCGCTCAACAAAACCAGCACAACACCAACACATCAGCATTTTCAGACCTACACTGCCTGGACAGAACGAACGGGCATCTTTCAAGAAACACAAACAACAAACGGACATTCGGGAAAATGAAGTGGGAGACTGAGAGGGGGATGGGATTGGGAAACATCCACAAGCTGGGATTCGAACTCGGGATGCCCGTAATGCAACAGCACTGAAAATAGTTTATTTATCTATTTTGTACACACTTTCTTAATAATAGCGACCCCTAGTGCAGTGATTCGCAACCCTGTTCATGCTGCACGAATAATCAAAATAAAACAAAATCAGTAGGCCTAAAACCAATATGGCTGAGTACAATAAGCAAATTGAAAAGGCTGATTTAATTAATTAAATAAATATATGCACTGTGTAAACAGAGTGAAACAAGGTATTGTGTTCAACTATATATATAAGAAAAATATTTTACTAATAAAAATTTTAAAACAGTATTTAAGAAAAAAAAATACACCTATTATTATTATTATTATTATTATTATTATTATTATTATTATTATTATTATTTTCCTACTATTTTTATTAGTTTTTTAAAATAGTACAGGGACATCTTATTTTGTTGTTGTTATTATTATTTATTTATTTATTTATTTAAATTATTGATTGTCGTGTACAGTATATGTTTGGTTAGTTTCATTCTTGTGAACTTTTAGTTTGTCTCATATTAATTCTCAAATATGCTTTACTGATTGATTGATTGATTGATTGATTGATTGATTGATTGATTGATTGATTAAAATCCAAATTTTTCTCAGAATTAAATTCATTAAATTTAGACAACAGTTCAGCTCTTCAAGTTTCTACTAACCAGCTGAATCTTGGGTGTGTGTTTTGTTTGGAAAAACTCAACTCAAAAATGTCTAAATAAACTATTTTAAATAGTTTAAACTTCATAATACAGCATCACCTAGATGGCTGTTCACAGCAGTGTGTCTTTGATGACCAGAACATGTAAGAGCCTAACACCTGAACAAAACAACCAGAATGACCACAGAACGATACGAGAGCTCTAGAAACAAATTCACCCACAACAACAACAACAAGCAAGAGCAGCTCAGGCTTTCCTGAGAACAAACAAATGGAGAAAGCACCACAGCCATCTGTAGGGATCAATATCCGCATGCACTCAGGCCAACACGTGCGCGGCCGGCACACGATCTATCAGCCTTTACGGCTCTCCGCGGAGTCCTGCGCCTCTACACCCATCCGTCTCAGTGGATGCGCTGATGTTGAGCTCCAAACTCATACTGTACAATTACCCCTCTCCTCCTCTCCATTAATTACACATGAGGAAAGATCAATAACGTCTAACGGCTCCGTCTTTAATTATGAGAATAAATAACTCGTCATTATCTGTTGTTCCATTTCTGTGATGAATAGCATCGGTGCTAATTTAAAGCGGAAGGAAGGGGTCTCGCCGAGAAACGCCAGTAAACTTTGCCTGAACAAAGGCGCGCCGACTTTATGTGCTGTCTCAGGTCCTTTCTACATTTCTATTTTCCAGCTCAAAGAAAGGTTCACCTGGGTTGTGAGATAAGTCAGCATGTTTCCAGCAGTGAAAGGCCCTTCGGAAACATCTGAAAGCGCCGGCGGGCCGTTCGGGTCTTGGCTCGTACGAGGCGGAGGGGTAAACGAAAGCACATTGTGCTCGGCTAGCTTTTCTCGGGCCCTTTCACCCTCGACGCAGCTGTCAGAACACCAAACAACAGGCACAGCAATTTCCGCGCTCGTCCCTCCGCGGGTCCGCGAACGCACCTCACTCAAAGACGCTGCGGGCGCTGAGGCAGCGATTCGTCTGGATGGCCGTCAATGCCTTTGTTTTTCTGTCAGGATTTTAAATTACACCTCGGCGGACTTCCTGCGCTACTGTGCGCTGAAGATTACGCCTTCGTTCAAAGCAGAAGTTGAGGGACGGTCAGATTTGAGCGAATTGATGCACTTTTGAGCGCGTTCAGAAGAAAGGTGCATGCGTTCCGGCTCTGGCACGGATATTTCCGGATTACCATAAAATAGGCTTTGTCTAGACGCCTCAACTGCAGGCTGAGGGAAAGCAGAGAATGGAGCGTTTCCCGCCGGTGTCATCTGTCATGATCGCGGCGGCTTTTCACTGGATTTGCCAGAGTTTCTCTAGCTCCGCTGTGGGAATCGCTCTGCTTTGGATCGGCAAAGAAACGGATCCGAATGGAAGAGCGGCTGTTGGACTTTCCCTCCGTGACATAATAGAGCAGAACGACATTCATCCTTCCTTAGTGCTGAAAATGAGTCTATAAAAGCTCTTATCAACTAAATGAAGATACGGGAATTGTTTTAAACCTTTAACTCCAAATGCCCAGAATCCAAATAATGATCTGCACATTTACTAACAGAATACAAAACTGGGGAGATGTTGATTATCAACCTCAGGCGAAACAATTAAATATTATATGAGTGGTTTTATTTGCTTTCATCTTCTGCAACCCAATCAACACAAATTGGGGAATAAATACAGTTTTAAAATCCATTCTGTGTAATTTGTTATTAAGAAGACAATATGTATGGTATTTGAATGAGCAGTAACAGGGTTACTAGCCTATATTAACCTGTTACTCAGAAGTTTCCACTAGTTTGGGGATAAATGATGGTTAGCTGTTACTGATGAACTTGCATTTCCAATAAATTAAAATTTAGCTTTTTCTTATATTAACTCTTTACAAGGTTGACAGTTGAGTTTGATGGTAACACTACAATAAAGTTTCATTGGGTACAGGAAGGACTTGCTTAGAAAGGATAAAAAGTAATTTCTCCAAAGCCACGCCTCCTCCAAAACACAAGAACGCCAGAGGCAGACCAGATGCTAATGAGTGACACGATGAGAGACGCTGTCAGATTGCCTCATGTAGGGCTGCGACAAACGATTATTTTGATAATCAATTAATCTACCAATTATTAGACCGATTAATCGACTAATCGTTGATTATTTCACTGATTAATTGACCATATGCATGGAGCATTCTTTAGAACTTCCACATAATGATAAGCTAGCTCGTAAACAGCTCGTCTGCTGAAGCTCATTTTATATGTGCTATATATATAGGTGGACACTCTTGAGACTCCTCTACTGCCTCATTTTTATCAGAAATAAAAAAAAGATATAATTGCAACATCGTAAATAATGATAGCGACATGAACCTTTGGCTTCATATCATTTAACAACATATAATTTAAATGCGGAGCCTGGTAATACCAGGAGAGTACCTGCATAGTTGTGCTGAAAGCTAAACACTATCATAACGTGTTTAGGCTAACGTTAGCGATGCTTCTCTTCAAGGACATCTTAATCATATTCTTGATAATCAGTAACTTGCCTTCATAGTCATGAACACATTTTTTAAATCTTGTAATGATTTAAAGCCTTTATTATTGGCTGTGCAATAAAATTCACTTCAAAGATTCACTTTTCAGTTATAAAGATGACATGGAAAAAAAAATATGGAAAACAACGTCTTTTTAAGATGAAACTGACATGAAATGACCCATATAACCAGAAGAGGGCAGCAGAGGATCAATCATTGGCTGCAGCTGCCATTTCAACCCCCTAGTTTTTTCAAGACGTCTTGTTTTTTTAATTTATTATAAAATTGCTAGTAAAATAAATTGTAGTACTTTTACCGCACTGAAGTATATAGTATCGCAAGTGCAGAAGGTCATTCAAATAAATAAATAAATAAACAAGCGCAGACACAAACAGCCTATAAGGGTGAATTATTTAAATACTTATATATAGTTCACTACAAATTATATAAGTTAAATATTAATGGTATACAAATTAAATAATGCACTCAATATGAATTGATATGAATTTGAAATATTTTTTTATAATTAAATAACTACGTCTTTTAAGCTTTATCTTGAACTGTAAAAGCTATTAAATAGAATATATTTAGCCAACACAAACTTTTTACTGCTGTAGCTTTGTTACTCTGAATTTAGTCTGAATCATTTAATGTACAGCTGTTTTCTTGACATCAGCTTGTCAGATGTTTTGTCTGGTTATTACTGTCAATCATAGCAATGACTCACACATATTTAGCCGATTTACTCACATATTTGTTTAAAACTTGCGTTTGTCATTCTTGAAATGGTATACATGGACGTTTGGTCCTCTTAGACAAACAAAACTTTTCTTCGATTGTGAATGGATTATGTAGAGAAAACGAGCAAAGTACACTCCTATTACGACACAATACAGTTAAACGGAAATGACTGAGCTGGCTTGTCTAAAACAAGGAAGTAATCCATGCATATGCTCAATTAGCAGACTTCGAACTGAAATTAGTTAAACTATTGAGTTATACATATTCTAACAAATAAATAAAGGTCACTTCAGCTTCGAATTCATACGATTTTGGATAAATCAAACGTATTTTATGAGCTCCCCAATTTGTATGAAATCGTGTGAATGACCTACCCCTAACCCCAGCCCTTAACCTGTCCTTTACTGGGGTCTAGACAAATCATACACAGTCGTGTGAGTGAGGTCGTATGAATTCGTACAAAATAGCCACCTCATAAAATATGCACAAATTGGTTGAGAGCATTGGAAAATCGTGCAATAACAGGGTTGAGCGCAAAACATGGGGCCGTGCTAAATATTACATAATGAGTTCATGACTAATAGAGTTCTTAATATGAGAAATAAATATTAATATAACCAGCTATATCCAAATGATGGCACTGTGGCATGATTTAGGATCATTGTGCTAGATGTAGATGAGAAAGTGGAGGCCGGCTAAAATCACCATTTTAAGGGTGAAAACAGACATTTGGTGTTTTTAAAACTAGTTACTCTTCATGCTAATGGCTTATGAAATATATATGGCAGTTCTGTGGACAGGATCACTGGGTTGGTGCCTGCGGTGCTGTAACGTCAGCGCTGATGATATTCTCCGGCTGACTGTGAGAGTGGATGTCAAATGGACATCAGGTCACAGCACATTGAACTAAATGAATTCAGTTAATCTCTCTGATGTTTCTCCATCCCTGGAGCCAAATTCTGACGCTAATGTTCCCCCTCAGGGTCATTTAAAGCCCTTTCAGTTCCTGCATGTCTAGTGGCACTTTACTTTACCAGAACTCTCTGCTTTATCCAACCAACAACCTGAATCTGAATCAGTCTGCATCAATCTGGTCTTATTCGCTCGAATGCATCTGTTTCCACTGGATTTCATCTGTCTTTACCAAAGTCACGAATGAGTTTTACAGCATAATAAAATGTTTAAAAGAAAACTCTGTAACTATTTATTCATCTCTATGGCTGCTGTTTTGTTACAAAAAACACCATGGAAGTAAAATACAAGCATCATAACATTAGTCCAGTTGACTCATGCAACATATTTTAAGTCTTCTGAAGTCACATGATTCTGTGTGTGAGGAACTGACAATAAAAAAGACCAAAATGTAAGTTTTTCACTCATTATTCTCCCCTCTGATTTTGAATATGGACATAAACAAAACTTTTTTGCAAAAAAGAGCAGCTTGAACACTCTTTTAAACATCTCACAAGTGTTTGAAACGGCATGATGTTGAGTAAATAGTAACAGGGTGTTTATTTGTTTTGTTTTTTGCAGTGAAACATTTTGTTAAATGCGCTTCTCTGAAACATACTCGGCCACCAGCAACATCTGCGCTTCTCCGGCGTGGAGATCCTTTGTTTTCTTTGATGTAAAATGCATTGTGCCTGTGACCTTGTTGGCAAATATCGGCCTGAAATCCCCAGTCTGTGAAAGGACCGAACGCATTGGTCCCGGTTCAGTGGGTGCATTCATGAATAAGACATGACCCATATTCCCACACAACACAAGCACGGCCGATTGAACGACACGTTTTTAGGGGAAGAAAAGTATGTCGGGGCTTAACTAAGGCAAAGACGCTTTAATGCGAAGCTCGTTTTTGACGCTCGCGCAGTCTGCCGCAGCCTGATATCTTGCGGCGGAATATGTATTAGTTTTGTGTCATTATTCATGCTCAAATGATGCTGCTTGCCCACTGGCTGAATGTGCAGTAATTACTACAACTCTGCTTCCTTCATTTATATTAATGAATAAATATTTGTTTAGGGCTTTCTGTTCGTAATTATAACATTTCCGTCCAGACCTACATTCCAGGTGAGGCTCGCGAACAGCACGCTGCTCATACTCATGCTACATTGGTAGTGCACATAGTGTGCGAGTTTAGATGAGACACGGCAGTCTGGAATACTCAATCACACAACGCTTTGTGCTCAACTTGACCTTCCATTCCAGTGTGACGAACGAGCCTGGAGTCATTTTTAATCTTCCTTGACTCATTATTGGATTGGGGAGCCCGAGTTAAGACATTTTACATAAAATTTGATAAAGGTAAAATAATCATATTTATTCCCATGATGATAACTTCACACGTAATCTTTACCAAAAATCTCATTTTGAAATATAAAAGCAATTTTCTTGGCTTTAACGGCTTGAATTGTAATTAATATCTGTTTTATCTCCAGGTTGTTGGGTAGAAGTTCAAATAAATGTCTCACAGAGAGGTACCATACGGATGTGCATCACTGATTTCAAAATCTGTTTCTATGAAATATGCCACAAACACTACAGTTATTTCAAAGTATCTACTTTAAAACTGGTCAAACCAAAATGTATTCAGATTCCTTCAACATGTCTCACATTATCACAGTTTATTTGCTATAGTTTAGAAAATGGTAATAAAATATGACAAGAAATCAGAGTTAAACTGTGTCAGAACAAATTCGTCTTGATAATGTCATATAACTTTGATAGAAAGGTTTGTAATGGATTACAATCAATCAAAAATTATTCAGACAATTGTTAGTATAACAGTATTTACACAACTATCAATACTTTGTTGATTAATTACCAAGCAATGCTTAATTTTGTTCAGTCTATGGTGTGAAAAGGTTGCATTAGCAATTAAAGAAAAAAAATAATTTGTGGTCCCAAATGTTTGTTGTCAGTTTTACTGGTACAGTAGTCCACTGTATGAAGAAATTGTGTGTATAATATGTCACAGTTTGCTTTATTTTGCTATCCTCACATACATAATTGAACTATAGTGTCCTGCACCCACTAGTAAAAAATATCAACAATTATATCTGGTGTCTGAATAATTTTTAATTGGACTCTACATTTGAGGAAAAATGGCATAATAATGAAGTAGGTCACACTGAGACATTTAGTTTAAATGCGTATTATTGCTGACAGCCAGGAGAATCCATTTAGCATTTAATATTAGTATTAATTAATGTTGTTATAGTTATTTAAAACTAAAAATTATTTCGAAATTAAAAATCATTTTGGATGAAATAAAGTACAAATATCAGATGAAAAACGTAAATATTAATGAACATTTAAAGTTAAAAAATAAAAAAATATATATTAATTAAATTAACTATTTGTGACCCTGGACCACAAAACCAGTCTTAAGTAACACGAGTATATTTGTAACAATAGCCAAAAATACATAGCATGGGTCAAAATGATCGATTTTTATTTCATGCCAAAAATCATTAGGATATTAAGATCATGTTCCATGAAGATATTTAGTAAATTTTCTACTGTAAATATATCAAAACTTAAATTTTGATTAGTAATATGCACTGCTAAGAACTTCATTTGGACAACTTTAAATGTGACTTTTGCTCCCTCAGATTCCATATTTTTAAATAGCTGTATGTCAGATAAATCTCAATAAAATTAAAATGGAAACTGAAAATATCAAAATAAAAGCAAATTCAAAATATTAATAAATACTTTATTAATATGTTATAAACATATTTTGATATTGACAAACTCAATATCAAAATCACTGTCTGAAAAATAAAGGGGGGCAATTGTAGCTCTGAAATAAGGTAATAAATTGAATATGGTAATAAACATGCATGACTATCGACACATGCTGGCGTATGTTTCTCAGACGCACAGATGGCAGGGAGATCTGTGAGTTATGAAGGACACGTTCCTCTGTATGTCCTGTAACATTGCCCTGGGTCTCCCCTGCTGTTCACATCCTATCTGTACCGACAGCAGTATATACTGCAGTGTGGACCTGTATTCTGAACATATCCAGAGAGATTCGACTTTTCCCCTGATTGAGTTCTGCCTTGATGCGGTGTGAGTGTGTGTGTTGGCATGCTTGTGTGTGTTTTCTAAGCGACGCACTGCTATTGTGTTGCAGGTTTTATCAGGCCTGAGCTGCAAACAGCAATACTCTCCCTCCAACAACAGATGTGGCCACAAAGGAGCGAGAAGGAGGGAGAAAATAAGAGAAAGCAGAGGGAAAATGTTTCGCCAATAACCATGCTAATGTTTGGAGGTGGAAAGCATATTCTTCTCTCGCATTTCTTCCATTTTAGGTCCGGCAGATTCTTTCTCAGACCAACCAGATAGACTCTGGCAAAAGGGCTGTTTTGTTTAGTAGCTGCGTTTCATCATTTCATTAAAAGATAAGTCGGGTTAAAGCCTTTCGTCGGGTCCGAACGGTAAAAACCGTCAGAAGAGAGCATATTCACTCCGGTATCCCCACACAAATGTGACACATCCAACAAGGCCTTACAAGGCCACTTTGTAAGAAATGTTGTAAATGTAGCATAAAATTAGAGTTATATTGATGATGCTGAAGCTAGCGAGCGGGAAAGCCCGTCTGCTAATTAGAATATTAATCACCCCCGTTAAAAAGCTCCAAGGTCAGTGAGAGCTGAAGGAGCTTTTCCATTTTTCAGGCTCCATCCGTGGGACACTTTTCTAGAAATAAAACATCATTTGCTGCATTGGCCAACTAGCCCAGCTTAAACATGTATTTGAAACAAAAACAAACTGAAAAAAGGTACAGACAAAGCGAACATACCTGTGCAGGCTGGAAGGCAATGAGAGAGCAAAGATTAGCATGTATTATTGGTCGTGAACCTACCACGTAAAACAGTGAGTCGTGTCGTGGCGCTCGTCTCCCCAACACTGTTGGAGGCGACGCATTCGTAAATGGCTTCATCGCGGGGCGTCCGCAGCGGCTGGATTCTCAGGACGGAGCCCGATCCGTCATCGAACTCTATTACCTACAGGTGCGAGAGACAAGATATGTTACGCGAGTTTTTTTTGCTCACGGGTGACGACGGAGAATCATGCTCCCACACACACAAACACACACACATACAGTTTATCCTGACACAGATCTCTGGACAGACAACGGACACCGTGGAACGACCTTCATTTACGCAACCTGACGCAACAGTACGAACACAGGACACAGAAACAGTCTGGTTAAGTTCTTCAGCTGGGCTGTGATTGGCTCTGTCAGAAATGTGTGTAATTGCTGATATTCTGGCGTTCTCTCATCCTGTGAACACCAAGAGATTTGTTCTCATTTTTTGTCTTTAAAGGGGTCCTATTATGCTTTTTTACAAAGTCTTTAGTTTGTTTTGGAGGTGCACTAGAACATGCTCTCACACTTGGTGGTTTGAAAAACGCATTATTTTACACATAATTTACATTGTTACAATACCTTTCTTCCCAGCCTGGCACAAATGGCTTGATTAGACCCGGGTTTGATAATGGTCTGCCTTCTGAAAAACGAAATGTGTTGTGATTGGTTAGCAGTCCCACTGCGTTGCGATTGGCGAACAGCTTAGACGGCGTTTCAGTCCTGCCACACCCCTTCCCAAAGCAGCAAGTTCTGTGTACAACTGTTAACGCAAACTCGATTAAACTGATTCTCCGTTCTAAAGCTTGGGAGTGCCAGGATTTTTTTTAATATAACTCTGATTGCATTTGTCTGAAAGAAGGAAGTCATATACACCTCTAGGATGCATGGAGGATGAGTAAATATTATGCTACAGTAGTGTTGATCCTATAATCAGCCTGCGAGATCGCGATACATGATATTATCATTATTTTGCTAATTTATTTAATTATTTACATGCCCAAAACCAGCTCCAGCATAAGGCTAGTGAAGCTATCTACACTGTATAATGAATAAATCTCTTACCACACACTGCACACGTCTATGGCGTGGCCCTGATGTGGACACCAATGATCGTTACTTTAGTCAACACTTGTGTTTACATCAACAGCGGCTCCGCATGTGTTTCGACCCTCTATACCGTACACTACAACGGCGCGGCTCCAGCATGGCTACTGGAGCAGTTTGTGGACAATGCTCGTGTTTATACCAGCTGCCCTGCAGCTCACTGAAGCAATCCAGAAGTGGCTGTCCATGCTACATCGCTAAAGTTAGGCGAATCCCCCACCTTGTCCCTTCCCACCCGCCAACTATTCAAATTTCTGTATACAAGATTTATTTAAATATATTCTAATAGACAGCGTTGTGACATCATAGCATCATAGCATTTTTAAAAAACTAAATATCTCCCTTTGGAGTGGACTTTGAGATTTGTAACTTTGTAGATGTTTTTTAAGCCCAAACATACGCACCACACACTGGCTAAAATTCAAAAAGTGGAAAAGCATAATAGGACCTCTTTAACGATTGTTCCTTATGAACATTTGTACTTTACGAGACTGATCAAGTCAGAATCTTATATGATGGTCACGACAAAAAACAAGTTTATTCATGTTTGTTATTAAGTACCCTAGTAAAACGGTAATAGATTTAAAATGCATTTATTTTATACTAGGTATATAGTAGTCAACATTTGAAGTGGATCAAAAAAAGTTCATCAAAGTTAGCCTGGGTGTCCCCATGCTGCCTTCCGCGCAGCGCGATTTTATTCACGCTGGAAGGTAGCATGGAAACCATGGACCAAATTTTCACCTCAGATAGGGAACCAATCACAGAACGGGGAGGGAGCAGCAAGACGATGACGTCTTCTATGCGTCGCGACTCACCGAAGCAGTTTGTTTATAACTATGGATCCAGCATGGCAGCAAGTTATCATTCGATGCAGCCGTTCACATGTCGCGCCTAAAAAAGCGCGGAAAACGCTAGGCGCGTCGCTTTCTCCTTTCCAAACCGCTCTGTAGCTTGCGCATGGAAAACGTGAGCGCGTCGCAACCGCGTCGCTTCCATTATGCGCACGCATACCACGCGTCTACATTTGAAATAACGAACTTTAGCGCGCAAAAGACGCGACATGTGAACGGCCCCTTAGATAGTGTTCTAAGTAGTTTGAAACGCAAGTTTATTTTGAAAAAAGAGCAACTTTTGCCGTTAAACCATCGCTCTGTATACGTCATCCGGAATGATTGAAACGATTGGCTATGAGCTACGCACAGGCACATTTGATAGACATTCGTAGCGCCCAATAAACGGCTCTGGGCATTCGTAAACCACGCCTCAAATACGAGAAAATGAACATGTGGTTCCCAGACCACGAATCATGACGAAGTCATAACGTGGTCTGGTGTTAGCCAGGCAACATCAAAGTAGTCCTAAGACAAAAACGGGTATTGTTTTGGTTTTAGGATGACTTTGATGAAGGTTTTGATCCACTTTAAATGCTAACTACTGTAGTTCAAGTCTATTTAACATATTTGCTGACAAATCGCTCGAGACTTGCTGATATAAAAAATATAAAAAAGTTGTAATTCAACTTTATTTGGAGTACTTCTTGTGCAAAATGCACATTTCTTAATATTACACCTAAAATATGTTTTAATGTCATTGATGAGGATTGTACGCTCTTTAAATAAAATCCGTCTTTAAATGCAAAATATTTCAAGTGTACCTAAAGTATACTTGCAATAGTTCCACTTTTGAAATGTAATAAATTAAATAAATGTATTTTAACCTTTTTCTTAAAGACTCTTTTTGTAAATCAACATTAATCATTGGCATAAATCTTAGTGTAGTGTACACAGGAGGTAATTTCAGTTCTAATTAAAGTACAGTTAGAATACACTTAGGATAACCCTGCTGAAAAAAACAGCTAATACCAGCCTAGGCTGGTTGGCTGGTCTTAGCTGGTTTAAGCTGGAAGTGGCTGGTTTTAGCTGGTCTCCCAGGCTGGTCATGCTGGTCAGGCTGGTTTTAGCTGGTGGTTTCCGAGCCTGACCAGCTAAGACCAGCCTGACCAGCCTGGCCAGGCTGGAAAAGTGGACAAAACCCCTCTAAAACCAGCCTGCTTTCCAGCTATGACCAGCTAAAACCAGCCAACCTGCCTAGGCTGGTTTTAGCTGTTTTTTTTTTTTTTTTCCCCACCAGGGAATACCAGTTTACTTAGAAACCAAGTTCATACTTAAGTGAAGTTCAGGTCTCAAAGTGTTAAAGTATACTCTAAGTATCAATAAGTCATAAGTATTAAGTAATACTAAGTAACAAGTATAGTTGTATCAGTGCACTATGTTTGGGACTAAACTGGCCCACGTTTTAGTTTATAAAAGTAAACATTTTAGTGAAATAGTTTTATACTGCAAGTGTTATTGTAAGTTTCATGTAAGTGAATTTACTAATCATACTTAAACATTCTCAAAGTACACTACTAAGTTCCTATTTATGTGATTTTTATACTTGAAATAAAGTTCAGCTTAAGTTCAGAAATTGTTTATTCTGGTAATGACTTATAATAGAAGCCAGTATGAATCATGTCTGATACAATACTCTCACGCCTTACAAGAAATGTCAGTAAAACCAGCCAAATGTTTATCTGTTTCTGCGTGGGTTAACAGCACTGTGTACAGAAAAGTCAGATTTATTTCTGCCATTTGTATTATTTACCCGACTTGTTGTAATAAACTTGTAAAATATATGCTCAAGCTGAGTAAAACAAACCAATGTACGTTAAGAAAATATTACAAAAAACTTATACAGATACTAAATGCCAATAGTCATAATATACAGTCATGGCCAAAAGTTTTGAGAATGACACAAATTTTAGTTTTCACAAAGTTTGCTGCTCAACTGCATTTAGATCTTTGTTTCAGTTGTTTCTGTGATGTACTGAAATATAATTCATATATAATTCACTTCATACCTTTCAAAGGCTTTTATCGACAATTACATGACATTTATGCAAAGAGTCAGTATTTGCAGTGTTGGCCCTTCTTTTTCAGGACCTCTGCAATTCGACTGGGCATGATCTCAATCAACTTCTGGGCCAAATCCTGACTGATAGCAACCCATTCTTTCATAATCACTTCTTGGAGTTTGTCAGAATTAGTGGGTTTTTGTTTGTCCACCTGCCTATTGCGGATTGACCACAAGTTTTAAGATCTGGGGAGTTTCCAGGCCACGGACCCAAAATTTCAACGCTTTGGCCCCCGAGCCACTTAGTTATCACTTTTGCCTTATGGCACGGTGCTCCATCGTTCTGGAAAATGCATTGTTCTTCACCAAACTGTTGTTGGATTGTTGGAAGAAGTTGCTGTTGGAGGGTGTTTTGGTACCATTCTTTATTCATGGCTGTGTTTTTGGGCAAAATTGTGAGTGAGCCCACTCCCTTGGATGAGAAGCAACCCCACACATGAATGGTCTCAGGATGCTTTACTGTTGGCATGACACAGGACTGATGGTAGCGCTCACCTTTTCTTCTCCGGACAAGCATTTTTCCAGATGCCCCAAACAATCGGAAAGAGGCTTCATCGGAGAATATGACTTTGCCCCAGTCCTCAGCAGTCCATTCACCATACTTTTTGTAGAAGATCAATCTGTCCCTGATGTTTTTTTTGGAGAGAAGTGGCTTCTTTCCTGCCCTTCTTGACACCAGGCCATCTTCCAAAAGACTTGGCCTCACTGTGTGTTCAGATGCGCTCACACCTGCCTGCTGCCATTCCTGAGCAAGCTCTGCACTGGTGGCACTCCGATCCCGCAGCTCAATCCTCTTTAGGAGACCATCCTGGCGCTTGCAGGACTTTCTTGGACGCCCTGAAGCCTTCTTAACAATGCAGTGGAAAGTTTTTTTCGGGATTAAGTTAATTTGCATGGCAAAGAAGGACTATGCAATTCATCTGATCACTCTTCATAACATTCTGGACTATATGCAAATTGCTATTATAAAAACTTAAGCAGCAACTTTTCCAATTTCCAATATTTATGTAATTCTCAAAACTTTTGGCCACGACTGTATGTCAATCAAAAGGTTAAGTACAAGGGCAAATATACTTACAGGTCTCAGTACACTTGTAAGGATAAGCCAAGCATACTTAAGTGTAAATTAGTATAATTGTATACTATAAAACCGTTATCACATGTTTGAGAAACTGGCTTTGGTTTGTGTAAAATGCTCAGGGAGTGAATGTCTGAAGACAATGCTAATTCTTAAGCCAGACGTTTCACGATAAACCCGGTGGCTTTAAGAATGGGATGGCGTGATCTGGCCCACTCTTAAAGCGGATCGTATGAAACATGAAACGAGAATGGAGATGTGACGTCACAGGCACAAACGTCATCAGAAAGACTGACAGCAGACAGTCGATTAGCCTCGACGAGAACGACTGACGCCAGACGGACGGGACACAGGACGCTCACAGACAGGTTTAGTTGGTGGCAATCGGGGAGATGTATACTCACAACCTGGACGGGTTCTCTGTTTTACAGACTTAAATACATCAGTGGTCATACGCTGCGGCTTTTCTTTCACCGTCACTTTTCACGCAAAGAAATGCGAGTATGACCACGCGCTCACACGCATGCGCTCGTGTGTGCGTGAGCCGGCTAATGAAGCCAGGTAGAAACTGAGCGTTAAACGGACGTTTGAACAGGATATTAGTGATGAGTGGCATGGGTGAAGGTGAAGATGCTGCGTTGCGGATCGAAGGTTAGCGTGTTAGTGGCGTGTTAGTGCTGTACAGCATGTGATGAACGCTGATAAGATTTCTGCAGGCCAAGAGGCGTCGTATCAGCCGATAAGCGTCCGCAGATTAGGCACCGCTAAGCCTTAGCGAACAGAAGAGTGAAGATGGTCGTGCGGCAAGATGACGCACAAATTAATAAAAATCTTATCAGTGCTCAGCTGTGATGCATTTGTTCATCATGCTGGGCTGAGATGGCGATCCACAAACAGATAAATAAACATACTGGACTGAGCCGCGTGAGAACGCAGAACATGCACTGCGAAGCAAATGAGACGCTCAACGCGAGCAAAAAATAACTTCTGGAAAACAAGTGCATTTCAGAAATGCAAAGCACATGTTTGACGAATGCATCTGATCCATCATTTCTTCAAATGAAGGTCATTTTTATAATCTTATGCGGTTGAGATCAGAGACCGGATTCACGAAGCAATGTTGTTTTACTATCGTTGGGATTTTTTGAATTTTTTATTTATTTTTTTGCATTTTAATTTATTTTGAAAAAAAAAAGTAACTGCCCCTTCATGTCCCTCTATTTTCTAACGTTAGTAGTATAACATATTTGTAACTTATTTATTTTTTTATACCATTGTTTTTAAGGGGAGGCACTGCAGGCAAAAATTATGTTTTTTCATGCACGTCAAGTTTGAAATTATGGTCATTTTAAAGTGTTTTTTCAGACTAGTGTAAAGAAAACATCCAAAAGACACTGTTAAGTGTTTCTTTTATAGCACTTTATCTATTTGTGTCAATAGATTTCAATTACAATACATATTTTTGAAGGCCGTTTTCTCAAAATGAGTTTTTTCTCCTACACTGAGCCATAAATCTCCACTTCAGTAGCACTTACACACACCAAACTTTAAATTTTTTATCCCTATCTATATCCTGAAGGTTTTTACAGAGGGATTTGTTCATATATAATTTGTTTAATTATATACAACATTTTATTTCCCCCCAAAAATTGCAAAAAATATATTGTTTTCTAAGTATTTGTTGAAATATGAAGTGACAAAATTCCCTCTGTAAAAACATTTGACTCTAATATTTAAAAAAAATAAATAAATTACAATAATTTTGAAACTGATTTCATCCAGTGATAAGATTTTTGTACTAGAAATGTATGCAAATTAGTGCATATTTCATTAAATAATGCCTCATTTGCATATCTAAACCTAACATTTTAGAAAACTTGTAATACAAAAAATGTTTGCAATTATCCAAGTAATCAATCAACTGAGTAAGTAAGGTGATAACTATTAGTTCTTTTTTTTACCCTTTTCACCTGCAATGTCTCGCCTTAAGACAAAACTTTATTTTTTAGAAAACAAAACTCCTTAAAGTTAGAATAACCTCTATGTTTTTTTTTTTTTTTTTTTATTAATTGTTACTTTGCACAATTAACCAGCACGGCAAACACAAACTGATGCATCTTTAGGCAGGCTCAAATTAATAATGAGCTGAGAGCTAGACTTTGGTCAAGCAAGTAGCAATACAAATATTGTGTATGTTGTTTTAGAAAAAAAGCTAAAACTTTGTCATTTTATTTTTATACTGCACTTAGGGAACTGACTTTAACTTTATTTATTTATGTATTTTTTCCTAAAGATGATTTTCGTGAATCCGGCAGCAAGACATGAGCAATCATGCATGTTAGTGGTGGGAGGATATGCTAATGAGTGGGTGTGGTTGAATCGATGGGTGTGGCTAATGGGAGTGGCTATCGTTAGCATTCACTTGTCGAGCATTTTACATCAGAACAATAGACCTAATACCTCAAAACGCTGGTTGCTGACCCTCTTCCCCTTCTTGTTCCATACGATTTTGGGCCGCGGGTCGCCCGTAGCCTGGCATATGAAGGAGGCGACGCCGCCCTGAACACCCGTCTGATCGTTCGGGGTTCGTAAGAACTTTGGTGGCGCTGAAAAAGAGAAAGAGGGAAGAGATGCGATTACACAAATGATTCAGACAGATTATCGAATGGAGATGTTACAAAACACAGCAGTCAATGAAAGAAGAAACACAATCGAAAGAACAAATTTGACCTTGTGAATTTCCCTGTTGTTCTGTGTTTTTTTGTCATAGTATGGGTTCAGTAGTAGTATTGAGATATTTTAGTCAGGTATTGTATTGGAGTCAAAATGTTGGTATCATGACAACACTAATAAAGAACAATCTCATTTTCCTCAGAGATGTGCACTTGTTAGTGATGGAGACGAGCAGCAATCACATCAGAGCCACCAGATCAGAAACACCATTTATTTTAAGAGTTTTACATCATGATCTGAGCGCTGTTTATTAGGCGTCATTAATAGAGCAGATGGTAATGAATCCCAGAGTCCAAATTTAAAACGATCCAAATGAGGTAAAACCTGCAGAATGAATATTTGTCCTGTAACATTATTAGCAACATAAAACGATTTAAACGCTATATAAGAACACGTCAATCTTACTGACGTAAAGCGATTAAAATCATCTACATTCCAACGACTGAAACAGCAGTGACTGACACATGACTGAAGATCACGGTAAAAATAGTCAAATATTTCACACATACTGCAGAGGAACAGCTTAATCGACCAATCAGATGAATCTGGGGGCGGGGTCTTGAGTGCAAACAGACACTACTGTTCAGTAAGAATCAAAAATGCATTGATCAAAAGTGACAGTAAAGACAGTAAAGTTGCAAATATTTGTTTAGTTTTCCATCCTTATGTCAATAAATGAAACCATTTTAACCCATTTTAATTCCACCGGTAACAATTGTGACCGTAAAAAAGGTTTTTATTTTAAAAGCTCTAAACACTTCATTCACTGACTGCAAATATGGAAAAAAATAAAGGGTCTCAATGAAATATGCGCAGTTTCATATGGTTAAACTGTCACATGACCAGGGCAGTTTTGGTACACATTATCTCTAAGGTATCTAGTATTAATATATAAATTCACATATATTCAGTTTTGTTGAGTGTTGTCATAGGATGAGTAAACATGTTGTGAGCGGTGGGATAACAGTGAACTTAGGTTTACAATAGAAATCCAATGCAGTTGTTAGTGAAGATTGCACCAAAATGTTGCGATGACAAAATATTGCACTAAATCAAAAGTTCTAATGTTACAAATTAGTTACAATATTGATGTTGCAATACTGGTAGCACTAATGTAACAATTTGATGATATATGCTACAATGAAGTAACAATTTTGAAATATGTTGATTATATTTTTTGTCTTTTATCTCAGTATTCCTATCAATGTTGTATAAGGCTTTTTATGCATAGTAGTAACCCTAGAATGTGATCAAACACTGTAAAATAGCTGGGCTAAGATATATAACCATTTTTATGACTGGAGAAATATGTATACACAGTATACACATTATCCCACCGACTATAAAACACAATTTTTCACACAATTTTGCAAAATAATTTCAAAAAATAAATATTGATTATTTCAAAGGGCAACTAATGACACATGATTTGGATATTTTCAAAAAGTCTGGGAAAAATTGGGATTAAACAGGTTAATATCTTTAGTGAGCAGTGTGACACGTCTCTGGTGTGATGGATCATGGCGGTGAGCTCTTGTTCCCTAGTTAGAGAGCTGCGCGTGGTTGAGGCGGGCCAGTTAATACAGGATGTGACATATGTATCCCATAGTCCCTGTCTATAATTGGATCTGTGAGCGGGGTGTCACCGCCGCGACCAGAGGGATTTTACTGAGCCGTCCAAAATATCTGCCGTCGCTGCCAACACCCACCGCCTCGCTCTCGCCCGCTGCCGCTCGCTCGCTCTGTACTTCAAAGCGCAGTTTCTCAGCATGTAAATACGTAAAATCGTATCTGGTGCGGCTGTCAGGACGGGTGTCATACAGTTATCTGTACATGCGCCGCGCCGCCGCCGAATAGCACATCAAAGATTCGGCTGTCAGTGAATCTGCTCTAATGGCGTTTGGGGTCGACAGTAAATCCCGCTTAAGAGCTCACGCTGCACATCAGCACTGAAACACACCAAAACACTGACAAACACCAGCACACGTGTGTTTAGGGTGATGAAGATGCCTGTGTGTGTGTGTGTGTGTGTGTGTGTGTGTGTGTGTGTGTGTGTGTGTGTGTGTGTGTGTGTGTGTTCACTACGGCTCTTTACAGCTTTCTTCAGGCTCGCTTCGATCCAAGCAAACTGAACTCACACACTAAAGAGTCATATTAGTGAGATAGACTTTCATTTTTGCAGCCATTTTTTCCCCAATGTGAAGGCATTTGTTTTCTCCTCTTGCAGAGGATTATGGGTAATCCTGTATCCTGTACATGTACAGTAGAGCTGCATGATTTGATGCCCAAATCTAGAATTTTCTGATTAAAACCTAATTTAAATTGCCAATAAAAATGTATTATTATTATTATTATTATTATTATTATTATTATTATTATTATTGTTGTTGTTGTTATTGTTATTACAGAAAAATAAATATTAGCATTATATATTTCACTTACAAATTTGCATTAACAAATAATAATAATTATTATTATTATTATTGCTATTAATATTATTATTATTATTACTATTATTATTATTATTATTATTATCATACAGTCTGAATATGAATGTATATACTAACTTGATACAATACTAATATTTGTTTTCTATTATCATTATTGTTATTATTATTATTATTATTATTATTATTATTATTATTATGTAAATAAGAATGAGAAACACAAATACTGTAGTATTTCATTTCAAAATAAGTACTTAAGAAAAACTAAATAATAATAACTTACTGGAGTACAAACATAAAATTACAATTATTGAAAAATTAAAATTATAAAAATTATAGTATTGTTCTATTATTATTATTATTACAAAATTAGAAATATTAGCATTGTATACTTTACTTCAACTAAAATAAGTATTAAGAAATAATAATAATAATAATAATAATAATAATAATAATAATAATTATTATTATTATTATTATTATTATTATTATTATACAGTCCAAATATAAATGTATATACTAACTAGTGTACAATACAAATATTTTATTATCATTATTACTTAAATAAGAATAATAAGCAAAAGTACTGTAATATTTTATTTAAAAATAAGTATTTAAGAAAAAAAAAAACTATATATATATATATAGTTTTTTATTTATTGTTTTATTTATTAACATTATAATTTATATTATTAGCATTAGTAATATTAATAAATACATTACAATATTTTACTTAAAAAATATATAAGCAAAAACAATAATAATATTTTAGTTTATGATAAAACTCTAAAATTACAATATTAATATTTGTCCTTTGTTATTATTATTATTACTACTGAAAGAAAAAAAAAAAATTATATATTAAATAAAATATATATATATATATATATATATATTAAACAAAACCAAAACCAAAACTATTTTATTGAAATATATCACTTAAAAATAAGCATTTAAGAAAAAGATAATAATGACAACTGCTGGTTTTATAAATAATTTCCATTATAAGTTTGAAAATATGGTTGACACATTGTTTTCAAATGCGACGCAAACCACTGGCGTGTAAATGAACACAGTGCTGCGCTTCACTCGGAAACATGAAGCATATGAACCGTATCACATTGTGATTAATAGTGCAGCCATAAATAAATAAACAGACAGTGATATGTGTTTCTGATTTGGGTGGTTTGATCAGGCCATGCGACTGCAGTATACAACAGTTTGAAGTGTTTTTGATGCATAAGGCATTCAGTCTCACAGACACGAGCGCCGCAGTCCCCTGTAATGCTGCATGACTTCCGCTTCATTCATCACACTGCATTGTGGGATACGGTGTGTGTCGTGCAGTGAGCTCTGCTGCTAAGATGCCGTAGATCATCTGGGCGTTTCATGAGTACAGAAACAGTTCAGTCTCTCAGTCCATCACAAGACATTTGTGTCTTTTCTCTTCTTCAGAAGCGAGTGACACGTTCGATTTCTCCTGCATGAGCGGCTTGTATTCGCTGTCTGTCAGAGGCGCTTTCATGATTAGAGTCTGTCAAACGAACGTCTCTCGCAAACACTACGCTTTAAAGACACCGTTAACCTCCCAAAATCACAAACACAATACCCTTTTCTCTGCTTGTGAGAATTATTAGATTTTTAAACATCAGTTTTAAACATCCAATATCTTTTGTGTATATTTGTGGACATCCAAGTACATTTGTAGGAAGTAATAATACTACTACTAATAATAAATATAGCTGCAAGCAGCAATTACGGGGTCAAGCACTAGGCAAGCAAGGCAGCAAGCATCAGATTAACTGAAGCAATGAGTAATTGAAGCTATTTTAAGATGATTTTAGTCAAAACAGGTATAAAAATCATAAAAACAACCACTAGTAACGTGATTTAATTGGTTTTAACTTTTGACTAACAGGTGGCGCTGTTATCAAATCAATATGGTGTGTTTAGTGTGAGGTGACAATGACACACACAAAGTTTGGTGTTAATATGTCAAAGTTTTGCAGAAATAAAGCTTCAGAGTCATTTTGGCATCATGGATCAAATTTGTTGCATTGCTATATAAAAACGGTTTCGTTTATCGACACAAAATCCATAACTTTTTGCCAACTGTTTGCCAGCATGGTCTGAAGATGATCCAAATAAAATTTGGTGAAAATCAGACCAACGGTTTAGGAAGAGTTCGAAAAAATAGGCTTCCAACATAAATCAAAATGGCGGACAGGAAATTCATCTAATAATGGCATAATTGGTATAGATGTTCTCGGCATTATCCAAGGAATATATCAAAACCAGTTTCATTACAATAGGCTAATTTAAACAAAAGTTCCTACAAACTTTTTAAATACTGTCAGGGCATTGTTTCAAAGACACACACCAAGTTTTGTAACGATACGTAAAATATACGCCAAAACAGCTGACATGGTAAAGTTGGGTACGGTTCAACTCGGCATGCCCCACTGAATCTAAAGATATAAATTTCTGATTTTTGGCCAAACCATTGAGAAGTTGTAATACAAAATAGCCATTTTTACGTCTTCTGGCCACTAGGTGGCACTGCACCGAAACACTGCAGGTAGGCTCAGGTCATGGTTGTTAAAACACAAGCCAAGTTTGGTCTCAATATGCCAAACCCTTGCGGAGATATAGCCTCACATTCGTTTTTGGTTGCTTTTTGTAGAATTCATTTGCGTGTTAATCAAGAACGGCTTGGCTTATTATCTTGAATTCCATCTTGAATATTATCTTGAAACAAGTTCGACGAGTTTGAAAAAGTTTTTTTTTTTTTTTTTCTCAAACAATTAAAAATAGCGAAAACACTAAACCTTAAGATTTTTGCGTTTTGTACTTCATTCGACTTGGCATGAGCCAAGGATTCAGAGGAATTTTCCTTTTGTGCCTCACGGTTCAAAAATTATTAGCATAAACATTAGTGAAACTTTGGACAAGTGGTGGCGCTACAGAGTTTGAGTTAGAGACTTTAAACTTTCTATGGTTAATGTTGGGACTGCCCTCCATCTATGTGCCAAATTTCATAACTTTCCTGCAAGCGGTTCTATGGGCTGCCATAGACTTCCAGAGCGGAAGAAGAAGAATAATAGGAATGCCAACAGATACAATAAGTGCCATCGCACCTTTGGTGCTTGGCCCCTAATAATAATAATAGTGTGAAAGGCCTAACATAAATGCCCCTGATATTTGTATATTTAATGCAGTGGCATTCAGTCATTTTTCAGTGTGATGGAATTGCTTCAATACTTTTTTGGCATCGTTGCATATTGCAGCTGGACTGGCTTAGCACACATACACACTTGTGTGAGAGCAGCGTGACCTTTCACACGGCATTAATTTAATGGTGGTCTGTGAGAATGTTTCAAACCATTTTCACAGCACAGCGACTTTATAACGGCCACAACAACATAAAATCTGCCCTGCCAGAGGTGACCGGCCCACACGCACACCTGAGACAGACACACAGCCGTCTGTATGACACGTCACGTGCAACGCAAACACATACACAACACTGTTCTCAAGTGATAGACTCCAGGAGAAGCTTTCCAATGGCCGAATGCATTACCCACACTACAGTAGGCGACTAAGATCAGTAGAGTAAGACGTGGACCAAAAGACCACGTTTTGGTGCCGCTGGTGTGTTTGTGTTTAACACGAAGATGGCAACGTAAGAGGCTGACCTCTACAGAAGCTCATCTGGTGTGTGTGTGTGTGTGTGTGTGTGTGTGTGTGTGTGTGTGTGTGTGTGTGTGTGTGTGTGTGTGTGTGTGTGTGTGTGTGTGTGTGTGTGCACGAGCTCCATATGGCTGACGCACAGCTAATGAGAATCTCTGGAGAGCGACAGCTCGCGGGACCTGAGCGATGATCTTTCCTCTGAGCGCTAGCGTTTTAACGCCAGATGACGACCTTCGATAAGAACGACATCATCTACTCGTGCGATTTGATTCATGGGGCGACTACGCCAACATCCGTTATCGCCGGATTCTCGGCGATGACCGCGGCCCTGCGCCTGACCTCCAGGATTTCGGTTCGGCCAAGAAGCGCACGGCGGCCGGAGAGAGACAGACAAACATTTCAATCTGATGTTCTCCATCATCCTCTTCACCTGATAAAACAGCTGATCCTCTTACAGAAGGATTTTGGACTCTGATTCACGCAGCGGGTCACGGACATCACCTGGTTTCCCCAGGCAACAGCGACTGTCACTTCACAGCCCACGCAGGTCTCGGCTCGTGTCGAGGTTTGACGAACGCCTCCGGCCACGTTTACAGTCTGACATGTGTGTTCCTATCTTTGCCCGTTGGTGTTCGCTAACAAAAAAATACTATTTCGAGCAGGTGACGCAGATATAGTCTCTGTGAGACTGCAACCGTTTGACTCCAATGTTTCATGCACATCATAAACTCCTCTGACAATATCAGAACTACCTAATATTTAATTCTGTGACTGCGTGTTTAGCTTGAGAATCTGGCCTTGAGTGTTTGTTTGATGGTTCATGGTTACTCCACAAGAGTAAACTAGCTTTCTCCTCACTAATGTTTACCTCTTCAGCCGACCACGGGATCAAGGACAATGTGTACGTATGATGACGGGAACAAAGTACAATTCTACAGCAGAAAAACATGCACCCTTTTACCTCTCAATGTGTTGGTTTTCTGTCTAAAGCTCAAGGCTGGTAAATGGAATGTTTCTGGTTTTTAGATTTAATCATGAACTATCACCTCTAGATGCTCTAGGAGAACTGTCCTGTAATAAGTCAATTGCAAGTTACTTGGAACGGTATATTACTTTACAGAATGTTCTGATGGAGCATTTGGCAGATTGGGTGTGGAAAGAGCCTGGCAAGTTAGAAATAAAGAGAAAATTACTGTGAAGTTGATTTCTGGGAACACAACTAAACCCATTTGTCTTAAACTCTCACTGGTCAACACATGCCTACATTCACGGGCAATGGTTTCTGTTCTCTAGACAGAGCCATTTAAAGGGTTAGTTCACCCAAAAATGAAAATTAGCCCATGATTTACTAACCCTTAAGGCATCCTAGATGTACAGTGTACGACTTCCTTCTTTAAGTTGTTCTTGCTTATTAAAGCTTTATAATGGCAATGGGTGGGTGTTTCTGTTCAACAGTCCAAAACAAGTCCAATAAAGCACATCCATCCATAATAAAAAAGTGCCTCACGTGGCTCCGGGGGATGAATAAAGGCCTCCATGTGTTTTTGTAAGAAAAATATCCATATTTACAATGTAATAATCACTTTTCTCTAGCTTGCGCAAACAATTGTACACGAAAGCCACTCCAGGCAGATGACGTATGATGTCGGCGTTACGCATGTGCCCGTCAGAAGTGACGAACGCAGATGCGCAGTGGAGAGAACAAAACAATACAGCAGGTCACGTGGCCAGTGGAGTGAGATGAAGGGCCCTATCATACACCCAGAGCAATGCAATGCCAATGTTCACCCATGGGTGTGCTGGTCTGAAAACCAGGTGTGTTCAAGCGCATTGTTGGCACGTTGCTATTTTGAGGCAACTGACAATGATTGCATCATTGACCAACTAAAACCTGGTCTAAAGTCAACGGCGCAGTATTATTTTTATTTATTTAAAGAGTGCGTTAGTAATATGTCCCTATAGGTGATGTAGACTCCGCCTTTTACATACACAGGGAAGTGCAGCATCAAACAACAATGCCAAATATTATTGTAATGAAATTACAATCACAATGAAAAATATTATTATTGTGTATTATTGTCAGGGGGATTTGGTGGAATCCGACTTTTCCGGTAGATGGTCTGCTCGCACACTTTAACCTTGCAGATCCGTTTCCTCTCTGGAGAAGCGTTCAGTCTTTGCTTTTGTAAATTTCATCATGTAAATAGCGAATCCACCATGGTGCAAGTGCAACTGGCTTTAAAGGGAACGGGAGATGAGACTCTGATTGGTTTATTGCGTGTTATGCTCAAAACACACCCATGACTTCTTAGGAGAACAGGTACAACCCTTTTGGACTATGTGCCAGGTGCATCGTTAAACTAGCAAAAGTGGATTTAGACATACAGTTAGTGCACCTGTGCCATGCGCTTCAGACCATGTGCTTAGATTGTTAAAATAGGGCCCCAAGAGTTGAGTGATGTGGGGTTGCCTGAAAACTGAATGCACCATCATGTTCTGGATCATACTGTATGTAGAGGTTTAATTGCAGCAACAGAGCACTGCAATAGCCCAGTATTGGCTCTGATATTGTACAGCATGACACTGGATGACTAGACTGTCATTGAGATGTGGCCAAGGAAGTTTAGTGTAGCTGTATGGTGACACTGCGGTTGACTGGCCAGCTGGCTGGAAACACAAGGAATTGTGTCTTCACCAGGTTAAGCAGAAGGTAGTGATCCTTCCTCAAGATCGAGATGATGTTAGATATATAAACCTGGCTAAAGGCTGAAATAACAGGTGTCATTGCACAGCATGAATGGGACAAGCAGTCCACATTTACGCTTGCGCCCAGTGAGGTTGTGTAAATGGAGAACAGAAGGGGGCCGAGAACCGAACCCTGAGGTACCCGTGGTTATGTGATGTGACTCAGTGACAGACGGCGGGGTCCTCCTAAGAAGATGAATTGGTTGTAAAAATGGCACCTTTTAAAACAAACAGCAATGAACTCCTTTTGCATGAAATGGAAAATGTGCTTTGGTCAGGATGCAGATAACTCTGAATAGATGCTTTAGAAATAGACATAATTAATTATTGATTTATCTTTGCTCCTTTCTATTCATTCCTGCTCTCTGAGAGAGAAAGAAATGCTGATGATTTCACTCTTCTTTTGTTCCAAAGACTTCATTGGAACTGACCGTTTGGCCTGGTAAAGGATGCTGGGATAGTCCGACGATAAGAGCCCATCTGACGTGAATAGGTCCTCTTCTCATTAAGTGCCCGGCGGCTTGTGTTAAATGAAAGAATTTGCCAGAAATAAATACACACAGACAAACGATTATGCGATGCTGAAGTCAGTGTGTTCCAAATGGCATAGATGATACCTTCTCAGGTCACTTCAAAAAGAAACAACAGTTTCAAACAGAAGTGCTCAAAAATTACTTCTTCAAAGGACTACTTGAAATGAGCGCTTTTTTAGGGTTCAACTGATGGGCACTTTGCTCCCACGATTCTTCACACTGCATCAGAAGCTCTAAGCCTGCACAAGGTTTGCCAAGTGTAACTCCAATTAAACCAGAGGCACCTGGCTTGTTGTTGATGTAGTAGCTGCTAGTATTATACTACTGTGTGAACTTGAACTACTGTCAATTAGTTTGATCTGCTATTCTAATACGGGAAAGAAAGGTGTTTTAACATTGCCTCTGTGAGATGGTAACCACGGTTGTTTAGGCTCGTGTTCCGAATAGCCACCCTCTCATCTTTGTATGGAACACATCCAATTCCATACTTCCTCATAGTACAGGCTCTCCCTTTAGATCAAGCGCTGTTTGTCTCTCCGTTGTTGGGGACGGAAGAACAACAACCAAAAAAAAAGAAAGAAAGAAAAAAGCCTGGACACAAAGAGAGGAGATGAAGAATTGGCTTCCATTTCATTCTTACCCTCATTTTCTCTGTCTCTCTCGCTCTGTCGTTTTTTCTTAGCCTACAGTCTTCACAGTTAGATTTATGCCATTTATCATGCTGACACTCTCCCTGTCTCTCTCTCCCTCTCCCTGTCTTTCTCTCCCCCGTTTCTCTAACGGATGAGCCTCATCCTGTCTGTTTAGACACACAAACCTCTTCCCATGTATAACGTAAAGATGGAGGAAAACACTGGTTCCGCACACACACTGAAGAATGGCGTTGGTTTCGCTGAGAGGAGTTTCACAGATGGCGAGGGGAAGTGACTGTGTGAGGTGGCACAGTGGGACACACACACACACACACACACACACAAATACTCGTCAGGGCTGCCAGAAGGGAGTGAGTGTGTGTCGTCCACCGCACGGGTCGGAAAATCTACTTCATGACTCTAGATATGTTCCCATTAGTCTGAAGAATCAACTCTCCTCAAATCACAGTGGACTTGCGGTGTCGTGGCCTTTGCTGACGAATGTCGGTGGGGCTCGTGAGACCGCAGGGAGTCCCGTTCGACATTTTATCATTCTGAAGGGTGCTCATCAGCGCCCCCTTCGTGTGTTCTCAATGCACTAGTGCGGAATTTTACCTTAAAGGCATTTGAAGGTGCTTTGCATTAATGTAAATGTAATATAGCATCGTGTTGATGCTAGGACACCATTTCCTCGTGCAAGACCCAGCATGATGACTAGCGGCACAACTAATACAACCCCTACAACAGACTACAAGCAGCTGAGGGTGTCATTTGAGACGGGAGGCAAAGGCACTAACTTGAGGAACGCCACTGTTTGAGTCATCTGAGTTTGACTTCTAGGAAATCTAGATGCCGTTCTAGAGAGATCCGTGTTTACCAGGTCGGATTTTCGCATCTCATCTGACATCTGAGGTCTGCGTCTCAATATGATTAATGAGCCTTTAAACCGAACCACTTAAAAAGCGCTCAAACACTCCGGTCCCATTACTGGCCATCTCCTATTGTGATGTCACAGATGAAGAATGTCTCGTGCTGTGATTATCGTGTTTCGTGAGCAGTATTGAGCTCGCCGTGCTAAAATGTCATCAGAGTATTTACACTGCGATTATAAATCTATATCAAACGGAGAGAGGGCAATTTAATTACTGTCTGATCAATACATCTTGGATTTGGTACAAATGGAGTATGAACAGAGAGAGCAAGCGTGTGTGTGTGTGTGTGTGTGTGTGTGTGTGTGTGTGTGTGTGTGTGTGTGTGTGTTTTTTCAGCGATTGTCATGACGACCCCCCGATGGGACGTAATAGTGAAAATGCCTCCTGCTCCGCCCAAACGGTCACGGCTGACTGGGCGGAATAGTTCAGCCAATTAAATCCCATAATGAGCGGCAGCAGTTCAGGAAGTGTGAAATTGCAGTTGCTCTCATTCTGTGAAGAAGAAAGAGCCGCACTCGTTGGCTTATTGATCCCGTGTTTTATTTTATTTTATTATTTCATTTATTTATATATTTTTGACGAGAGGTTTGTTTGTTGAACGTGCGAGTCCCAAAACAGCAAGGCTAAACAAACTGCATCTGTTGAAGAGTTAGTTTGCTCAAAAACACTCTGTCACCATTTGCTCTCTCTATCTCAAGTCGTTACAAACGTATGACTGACTTACTTTAGTGTAACAGAAAAGGAGAAGTTTTGAAGAATGCACCGGCTGCTCTTTTTCATGTAGTGAATGGAAACCGTGTCTTTCCAGCTACAAAAAGGATGCAATTCCATGCAAGTCCATATGTGACCCTCGACCACAAAACCAGTCATAAGGGTCATTTTTCTTCAATTAAAGGCAATATTTGGATGAGATGCAACTATTTGAAAATCTGTAATCTGAGGGTGTAAAAAAAAATCACCTTTAAAGTTGTCCAAATGTAGTTCTTAGCAGTGTATATCACTAATCAAAAATTAAGTTTTGACATAAATACAAAAAACAAAAGTTGATCATTTTGACCCATACAATGTATTTTTGGCTATTGCTACAAATATACTCATGCTACTTAAGACTGGTTTTGTGGTCCAGGGTCACATATGACTTCATTTGACGGTCTACAGGAAGAAATGGTAGAAAGTTGAGTCTTTATTTACTGAAAATATGTGCTTCCACCTGTCTTTGGGAGTCTTTGCTTTCTAAAGGCTTTCAGTTCACATCTATTGTAATTCAATGGACAAGAGCAACTAGCACATTATACAAAATATGTCCTTTTGTCCCACAGAAGAAAGAAAGTCAGTCAGGTTTAGAAGCGTGAGCAATTTTCTATTCTTTCATTTACATGCAAAACATCTCATGTATTATTTCTATGCAACTATTTAAAATACAGTATTAAACAAATATGCAACGAACGAATGATGTGTGTGTGTGTGTGTGTGTGTGTGTGTGTGTGTGTGTGTGTGTGTGTGTGCCTGGTATTCATCACGTTGTGGGGACCAAATGTCCCCACAAGGATAGGAATACCAGTAGATTTTGACCTTGTGGGGACATTTCTCAGGTCCCCATGAGGAAACAGGCTTATAAATCATGCACAATGAGCTTTTTTGAGGAAGTAAAAGTGTGCACAATCTCCTGTGAGGGCTAGGTTTAGGTGTAGGGCGAGAGAAAATACGGTTTGTACAGTATAAAAACCATTACGCCTATGGAATGTCCCCATAAAACATGTAAACCCAACATGTGTGTGTGTGTGTGTGTGTGTGTGTGTGTGTGTTCTTACAAGTGTTGTTGATTTGCACTCTCTGTTCTACACTAATTAGCTGAGCTCATATGCATCATGAATATTCATAAGCTAGCATGCAGAGTGGACAATTAATTTGCATGCAGGTGATAATTACTAGATGTGGGTGACGCCCCCTTGAGAATTGTCCAATGCCGTCTTACTTCACGTCTGACAGACCTGGTAAAAAGAGCCGTGACGACGAGGGAAAACCACTTCTGTGCTTCTCCGTGTGTGTGTGCGTGTGGAACAATCCCATAATGCAATGGGACAAAAGCTGTTCAATTTCATTAACTGCAAAGTCATCAATGTGACGGCCGCACTGAACACACTCGCACTTTAAGAAGGATCGCTGTGTGTGTGTGTGTGTGTGTGTGTCTGAAACAGCAGACGCTAAACAGCTGCCACTGTGCAAAGCTTGTGGGCATGACAAACACGAACACGTGTGTGAACGCTGCCCTCTGACTGTCTGTCTGTCTCGCTATAATGTCAGCCGTCCATTTCCTGATGAGCCGCTTCCACTTTTCCACTTATGAGTATTTTTATATCTCACTATAATCAGAAAACAGTCATTTGGACACACGCTTTTAGAGATCAGTAGCATGAATGTGAATGAAAACCTTTCATTGCAACTAAATCTAAAGTGCTTAGCAACAAGAAATGAAATATTATTAAATTACAAAAAATGTGCATTATTTGTATTATTATTAAATACGCAACTTTATTATAAGTAAGAACATTTTGAGAATCAAAATAATGATTTAAAAGAAGCTAGTAACTATATTTCACAATATACACATTTTCAAAGCAATTTCAAAACTGAAAGAAGTACTAAATTATTAAGTAAATGTAAACCTATCACAAACCTGAAAAATTTAAATACAATAAATGTGCATTTAATACATTTGAATTGAGTTTTATCTTAAATGAATCACTGTTTTGATTAGTCTGCTGAATAGATATTTTTATTAATTACTGAAATTACCAGAGTTTACATAGAATTCAGTTGTTGTTGTTGGTTTTAAATAAAATCTCATAAATTGCACTTGAACATTTTAGCCTGAAACTTCAAGACATCCTTCATTAAAGTTATCTAAACCTGACAATGTCTTTTTTTTTTATTCCATGTTGTTATAAAAAGCTCAAAAAGTACATATACTTACAGAGTCAGTTTGACCCTCTTCATAAAGATGCACAAGTAAGCTACATAAAGGTAAACATGTTGTTTGTAAGTACACTCATCCTCAAGAGTGCTTACAGAGACGCCTGACCTCACTTTCATAGGCAACAAAAGCCAAGATGATATGGAAATCCTGCTGGAGAACGGCAGTGATGTCAGAAACCCAGAACAACACTGACATTTGCGTGAAACAATAGATGTAAATAGCTGACACCTTTTCTGACCGTTTGACGTAATCTGTGAATAATTGGTAGGTTAATGTTGGTAAATTCAAATGTTTTAGCTGAGATCAATCAGGTGGGACACGACCGAAACCATCTCAAAAAAGTGTCTTTCAAACACAGACATGGTGTGTTTTTATTAGACAAAGCTTCCCATCTTGACTGTAATTCTCCAGCAGACAGACTCACACCCTCAGCTGACGCCTACATAGACGATCCCTCATCGAATGACAACCTCGAACGCTTCAGATCGCTCTAAACAGGCAGCAGCGTGATCCTGAATTTAGCAGACTATTTTTGAGTAAAACAGAACATTTCATTTGATTGAACTTCGTCCTCCACATTGGGCGGCTTTGTCATTTTTCCCATCATCTCCGTGGGTCGATCAGGAGGTTTGGGAAGCTCTAGACTTCCTCTCTCTCTCTCTCTCTCTCTCTCTCTGTGATGGTTCCTGATTATTCCTGTCATTTTCCCATCCGCTCCGGAACGGCACAGCACTAATTAAAGCCCGAAGCTGCAAACGAGCTGACAAGATTTTACTACCACAGCAAAACTTACAGACGTGCTAAAATTAAACGCCATCGCACACGTGACCACTTACTGAACACATATAAACTCACACACTTCACAGAACGAACGCTGATAGACAGCTCGTCATTTCAACGAAATTGCCATTACCATACATGCAAATTAGACAGAGCCTGCACAAAATGCAAATAACCTTCCTGGTGGCCATATGCAAATATTGATCGAACAACCATCTTCAAACAAACTAAACATCAAAATCACAAGAGTGGAACAATCATGATACACAATGACCAGATAAGAGAACACGCCAAAGGATAGATCATGTGATAGATCACATATTCATTTGTCTAACATCCTCTCTGCACTTAAAGTGCACTTCAAATCTCAAAATATATTCCTAAAAACTGTGCTTGCAGATATGTGACCCTGGACCACAAAACCAGTCATAAGGTTAAATTTTACAAAACTGAGATGTATACAATATATAAAAGCTCAATAAATAAGCTTTTTATTGATGTATGGTTTGTTAGGATAGGACAATATTTGGCCGAGATACAGCTATTTGAAAATCTAGAATCTGAGGGTGCAAAAAAATGAAAATACTGAGAAAATCACCTTTAAATTTGTCCAAATTAAGTTCTTAACAATGCATATTGCTAATCAAAAATTACATTTTGATATGTATACAGTAGGAATTTTGCAAAAAATCTTCATGGAACATGATCTTTATTTAATCTCCTAATAATTTTTGGCATAAAAGAAAAATCGATAATTTTGACCCATGCAATGAATTTTTGGCTATTGCTACAAATATACCCCAGCGACTTAAGACTGGTTTTGTGGTCCAGGGTCACATATATAGATAAATAAAAGGCCACTTAAGCAACTTAAAAAGAGACACTTTCATTTTCACTTAAAAAGTGACTTTTGTAATAATGTCACATTATTTAACAATAACATATGTTTTAATAATCTTGTGTGGTGTTTTAAAGTTTGAAATGTTCCAAATTGCAACTAATTCTAATTACAAATACATTTAAATAGATCACATATACATTTAAAAAATAAATAAAATAAAGGTATATTTTAGTTGATCATAAATGCTTGTCAGTATATTCAGCTGTACTTTAACCATATTTGAAATACAACAGCAGTAATTATACACAAAGATGTAATTAAGTCCTACTTAAGTTGGTCAAACACTTTAAATTTCAACTGATTTCAATTAATAGAACAATGAACAGAGGATAGATCACATCTTCAATTGTCTAACATTATTAAAATATATTCCTAAAAACTATGCTTGCAGATAATATAAATGAAATAAAAGGCCACTTATAAAAGTAACTTAAAGAGATACACTTTCATGACTGTGTTTCTAAACTTACTTAAGTGCACTTTTTAAAAAGTGACTTTTGTAATAATGTCACATTCAACGTTTTGCTGTAAAGTACATTTGAAATCATTATGTTTTAATAATCTTGTGTGGTGTTTTAAAGAAGTTCACTTAAGTTCAATCAAGAACATGATTATCATTTTAACTGCAATATTACATTTAATATATTTTAAATGTACCAAATTGCAACAACTTTTTTTGTGAATTTCTAATTACAAATATATTTAAACACATCACATACACATTTAAAAAAAATGACTGTTTCTAAACACACTTAAGTGCACTTTTTAAAAAGTGACTTTTGTAGTAATGTTACATTAAACTTGCTGTAAAGTACATTTTAAATAATTATGTTTTATGTCTTGTGTAGTGTTTTAAAAAATTCCACTCAAGTTCCATCAAGAACATGATTATTATTTTAACTGCAATATTACATTTAATATATTTTAAATGTACCAAATTGCGACAACTTTTTTTGTGACTTTCTAATTACAAATATATTTAAACACATCGCATACACATTTCAAAAGAAATTAAGGTATATTTTATATTTTACATTAACCATATTTGAAATACAATAGTAGTAATTATGAAATTATACAGAAAGATGTACACTGTAAAGAGTTTTCACCAGATTCAACTTAAAAACCTACGTTCAGCAGCTGCCTTAAGTTTTTAAGTTAAATCAGCTTAAAACTACAAGTCATTTGAAACTTATTACAATAAAAATGAGTTGATATAACTTGTGATTTTAAATGACTTAAGTTGATTTAACTTAAAATCGTAAGGCAGCTGCTAAACTTAAGTTTTTAAGTTGAAACCTTTTTACAGTGTACTTAAGTCCTACTTAAGTTGGTCAAACACTTTACATTTCAACCGATTGCAATTAATATGAATTCAAACAAGAACATTTTTATTTAATTGCAATTAACATGCAATTGTCTTAAGTATATTATAAGTATATTATTTCTGCCGTAAGTACATTTTTTTAAAAGTATGCTTAAGTGCACTTCTTGTGTTTGTTAAACATTCTACTAGAGACAGGGATAAGATGGAGGTCATGGTTATGTTGTTGGTCTTAATGTCATCACAACTCTCCTCTCATTAAATCGGTAAATAATAATAAATATAAATAGCTACTGAAGAGTCTTCAGGTGTTTTATTTTAAATCTTCCTGTATCACACCTTGGTGCTCGTTATTTTCTTTTGTTTAGTTTTGGTTTGGGATTTCTGCACCTCCACTGCACATTTTTCAGTTTGACAGGACCGTGTTCGATCATCAGCCTGCTCTACAAACATCCGCACACACTGGAGATTCTGCGTCACGATCAGCTGTGTTCGGTTCAAACGGTCAAACACACAGCACATCGCCTGTGAGTCGCACAGTTTTGTTGGTGTTTGAGTCAGACAGTAAAGACAAGCAGAGAGCAGGAAGGTGAGAGTCTAAATCAGCAGTTAAAGGTGAGACTTACACTCGGCGTTGGTGAGCAGGACGGAGGCGGTGAGCAGCAGGAGACAGTGTCGGACGGAGGGTAACGCTACACGGACGCTTGGCACAGGCATGATGTTACGACTCACCCGCTGAGTGTGCCAGCTCACAACGCTCCTGCAACGCTCTCACAACCTACAGAGAGACACACACAAGAGCAATCAGTCAACAGAAAATACAAATCAAATATTCATGAACACAACATTTTAAAGCATAACACTACAGGCAAAACTGATGTTTGTTTATGCACTGGTCTGTTTTTTAGTCAGACTAGTGGAAAGAAATGAACCAAAACACACATTCAAGTATTTATTTTATTGCACTTTATCTACAGTGTATGTGTATATAGATTTCATTTTCAATCCATGCACTTAAAGAGTTTGTTTCTTCACTTTAGTAGCACCTACATTCACCAATACCTATATTTTAAAGGATTTTACTGTGAGGTTTGTTTATATATCATTGTCACTGATTTATAGGACATTTATAGGACATTCATCAAAACACGGTACAAATGCATATCTTTAATTGCTGTGAGTTTCTCCACTTTAGCAGAACTTACAGACACCAAAATTAGTTTTATTCATGCCTATATTCTGAAGGATTTTACTGAGGGTTTTGTTCATATATCATTTTCACTGATTTATATGACATTTAATTCCTAAATACATGGTAAAAATGCATATCTTTAAATGCTGTGAGTTTATTTCTCCACTTCAATAGCACTTACAGTTTCGTTAATGCTTATATTCTGAAGGATTTTACAGTGGGGTTTGTTCATATAACATTCACACTGATTAATATGACAATAAAAAAATTTAAAAAGCATGATGAAAATGCATTTCTTTAAATGTTGCACTTATTCAATAGCACTTATTCATGCTTTATTCATGCCTATATTCTGAAAGATTTTACTGTGGGGTTTGTTTTTATATCATTCACACTGATTTACGGAACATTTTATTTCTAAAAATGTATACATGTGAAAATGTATGTATTTATTTATTTTGAGTATTTTTTTAAATCAAGTAGGGAAATAAGACACATCCAAAATCCCTTTTGGAATAATACAGTCAAACCAAATATTATATAATATAATATACCAGACATAATTTATTTATTTTTTTTACTAGGGGGTTCAGGACACAATAGTTTGTTTATGTAAGTGAGGATAGCAAAATAAAGTAAACTGTGACATATTATACCCCAAAAATCTTCATAAAGTGGACTACACGCTTAAAAATAAAGGTGCTTTAAAAGCTTCCTCAAGCGATGCCATAGAAGAACCATTTTTGGTTCCACAAAGAACCATTCAGTCAAAGGTTCTTTAAAGAACCATCTCTTTCTTACTTTTTTATAATCTGAAAAAAACTTCTTTTGCCACAAAGAACACTTTATGAAACAGAAAGGTTCTTCATATGTTAAAGGTTCTTTATGGCACCATTTAGAGAAAAAAAAAGGTTCTTCTATGGCATCGTGAAGCACCTTTATTTTTAGGAGTGTACCAGTAAAATTGATTTAAAAAAAAAAAAAAAAAATTGGGACCAAAAATTTGATTTGACACTTTGAGCTGACCATGTTTTGTTACATACCTATCAAAATGATCTGACATTATCAAGATGCATGTGTTTTTCTTGTCATATTTTGTTACCATTTTATAAACTATAGTGAATAAAACTGTGATAATGTGAGAAATTTTGAAGGGGTCTGAATACATTTTGGTTTGATTGTAATTACTTTGTGATTATCAAGATAAATTTGTTCCGACACAACTCTTGAGTTTTTGTCATATTTTATTACCATTTTCTAAACTATAGTGGATAAACTGTAATAATGTGAGGAATTCTGAAGTTGTCTAAATAAATGTTGGTCTGACTGTATCTCAACAAAATTACAGTAAGTAAGAATTTTAAACCTGACTTTATGCAACGTTGAGAAAAGTTAATGCAAATTGGTGCATATTTAACAGGATAATGCATAAGTTGCATATTTAAAATTACAATCACAGAAAACCTCTAATACTAAATAATGTCTTATTGTATTGTGATTAAATCAACCAGGGAAGTATGGTGAAATCTATTCATTCATTTTGCCAAACACACACACACACACACACACACACACACAGAGAGAGTTAGAGGGCTCATCACAAACAGACCATTCAAATGAGTGTTTACTCGCTAATAAAGACCTAAATGCATCTCTTTAATGATCAGATGACGTCTTTCAGTGTTTGTAATCTGTTTCTTTAAATGCAACTAATTCAAGCAAACATCACTGGTTTAAATGTATAGTTTATAGAAGCATGTTTTCTACCAGTGCGAGCTCCTGATTACAACGACAGAAACACAGGAGACGCAGGCCGCACACGCTCACGCGCGGAAGTCAGAGTTGGCTCGCTCTGGTCGCCCGCTGACCGATGTCACACGCGCGGCCACGCTTGCTATTTCCGTTCACGATAGCATCTCTGGCTCGGGCCGGTCCTTTATGAGCTCATTTCGACTGCAAACGCACGCATCGAGCGGCTCGAGATGCCAGTCTGTGTAATATTTGTGTGATTAATTAACAGTTCAGATATCAGCTGCTCCCGTCTCGTGTTCGGCGCCGCTTTCATCCGCAGCTTTTGTTGGGAGAGTGAGACAGACGGAGAGACAGACACATCCATTATGTGTGTTTTGTATCTGTTCTCGATGAGCCGATTCTTTGTTGAATACGAATTTCCATCACACTCACACGCGGAGCAAACGCTCTCTCTAGAAATCTGACAGATAAGTAATACCGCATGTCGCCCACGTTGGCAGGCGATTTGTAAATAAACGAGAAAATGGCCGTGTTTTTTCTCCTCTTGTTACTCATCTGTCTGACATTGATCCAGAGAGAGAGAGACGGACTCGACTGAAAATCACATCAATTCATTCACACGCCGCCGCCGCCGCCGCACCAGGAAAGTCTTTAGCGAACGTCTCTGGTGAACCTCGGGGTCGTTCTTCACGTTTGTGCTCCTCATTAACATTTATGCAAATAATCAACATCGGCTGCGGGCTTTGAGTACGTAAATATTACAGCTCGACGTTCGTTCTATTAGCAAATACACACATTTTAATAATGGATTACGCGTTGTAGCTTTCATTTGCTTTCTTCTCCACGCTGCGGTTCATATTTCTACAGCTGAACACACACCAAAGCTCTGAAACTGTCCATTCAGGCATCTGTGCGTCTGATTCAAATGATCCTGGCATTGCTCTCGCTTCAGAATGAAACACTTATGAATAGATTAAACATCTGTAATAAGCTCAAACAGTCCAGAATAAGCTTGAAATGACGCAATGCAGTCTATTAAAATGTGTTTAGCAGAAATGTGTCATTTGGAGGCCATTAGAAACACAGCGACTACTGAAACACAGTCTCTCGGTTCGTCCACAGAGAGAAAACATCTGACAACGTCTGTGTAAAAGAGAACAGCATCCAGAGGTCAGAGGTCAAACAGTGACTTTAACTCAACCCTGTGTGTGTGTGTGTGTGTGTGTGTGTGTGTGTGTGTACCTGGTATTCATCACGTTGTGGGGACCAAATGTCCCCATAAGGATAGTAATACCAGTAGATTTTGACCTTGTGGGGACATTTCTCAGGTCCCCATGAGGAAACAGGCTTATAAATCATGCACAATGAGTTTTTTTGAGGAAGTAAAAGTATGCACAATCTCCTGTGAGGGCTAGGTTTAGGTGTAGGGTAGGTGTGGGGCGATAGAAAATACGGTTTGTACAGTATAAAAACCATTACGCCTATGGAATGTCCCCATAAAACATGTAAACCCAACATGTGTGTGTGTGTGTGTGTGTGTGTGTGTGTGTGTGTGTGTGTGTGTGTGTGTGTGTGTGTGTGTGTGTGTGTGTGTGTGTGTGTGTGAGAGTGTGTGTGTGTGTGTGTGTGTGTGTGTGTGTCTGTGTGTGTTTGATATTTTCAGCTTTTGGGTTTAAACATTTCTCATCTAACGATCTCAGCTGTTCTTTATGTTCGTTTTATTCGTTTTATGCTCTGTCCTTGTGAAAAAGAAGTACACTTGAGCATAACTTCTTAAAAAGAGTATTTATTAAAGTAATAATGAACTTAGCTGTGAACTGAATGCAATCAGACGTTATTTGCAATTAAAATAAATGGCAATGAAAATGTTTTATGGTTTCAATTCATATTGAATGCAATCAGCCAAACTTATTTTTGACCCACTTAAGTAGAACTTAAGTACATCTTCATATGCATTACTTTTCTTGTCTTTGAAATGTGGATAAATAACTGCTGAATGTACTGACCAGCATTTATGATCAACTACAACATACTTTAATGGCATTTCTATTGAAACATGTGGAATCAAAGTTAAAATTTAGATATGAAAAAAAACATTACACTTAAAATGATAATCAAGTTATTTGCATGTGCTTTAGTTTGTTATTCAACACATTAAAATAAGCGTCTTTAAACATGACAACATATTATTAAAACAATGTTTTAAAATGTACTTCAAACTAAAATGTTTTTAAAACTGTACTTAAGTGTGTTTAGAAACGGTCATAAAGGTGTCTTTAAGTCACTTTGTTGGACTTTGTTTTATTACTATTACATTCGATTTCAAATACAGTACACATTTAAAAATATGGTTTCAGGATTTGAAGTAGTCTACAAGGGCGCAATCAAGACAATTAAGCACACATTTGTATTCTTAACTGCTTTAATTAATTTTAAATCAATTTTTAAATCATTTTTTTTTTTGTTGTGATTATTATTTTAGCAATTACCATTGTGTATGAAAAGTGCTATATAAATGAACTTGCCTTGTCTTTTTCACAAGGTATAGTCTTACTGTATGTGAATTATGATTTAAAAGAGTTAACACTTCATAAAAAGAGTTCTGAAAGCAAAGTCTGGGCAAAAAGCTACAATAAATCACACACACACACACACACACACACACATGTGATCCGTGTCTGTGCTGGTCGTGTCATGATATGCTGTAATCCCGAGGCCGCGGGCGCTGCGTAGCGTGACCTTTACTCGATCTCTGGGCGCGCGGCGCTTCATCAAACGTATCTCGTCCCTTCGGACGCGTTCTGCTCTGGAAACTCTTCTTCTGCCGTTGGTTTGAAGTAAAGCTCGCGGTGTTCATGCTACGCTCAAAGGCCACCCGTAATTAAAATGCCAAGTGTCTGCTATTATCTAAATGCTAATTATGTGTGATAGAGTCGCGGCTAAATGACATTACAGAGAACAGCAGGCGTTTGCGCGGCTGATGGGACCCGTGCGCGGGGACTTTAGCGGCGCTTTAGCGCACAATAACCGCCGCTGTAGAGATGACAATGCCGGCGGCGTTAAACCTGTTAGCACAGGAGTGTCGCGGATCCAGATCTGCACTAAGAACTCAAAGGTCATCGTTTTAAACCTCATCTCTTTTAGTAGAATGTAGAAGAAGTGCAATAAAAAAAAAAAAAATCTAAAATAAATTCTTGAATACTAATGACTATAAAGCTACTCTCAGATCATTAGGACTGGGCAAATTCACACTTTTTATTTATTTAAATAAATAAACAAAACAATAATAATAAATATTAACAATAATACATATTTAAATACATTTTAAAAACGGAGTAAAAGCAATTTTCACTCAAATTGGTGATTAAATTAATTTCACAATTAATTACACATAAATGGCAAGTCACATTAAACTGAATTAAATGTGAAGTTTTTAAGTTAACGAACTGATATTGTCAATGATATTTTTTTAAAAATGATTTTTGTAAATAAATTATTTAAACGGGTATGAGAGACACATTAAATGTGAAGTTGTTTGTACATAAAATATTAAGTTGTGAATAAAAGTATATTTAAATCTCCAAACTGAGCTTATGTTTGTACACAAGCTCAATAAGTTCCTCTAACCTTCATTGTGTTAAAATTATTTCATACAATGTTATAATGACATATGAAATGCCACTTAAAGTTCTCTTCAGCTGGTTTCTACAGAGCATATCTGTTATATAAATATTATCTGAACTGCGTATAAGCTCTGATGTCATTTTCTTAATGAATTATTGATTTTTTTTTTAATGTATCATGTGATTGATGATTCAATGTGTAACTTACAACATTAATCGTTTTGTTTTTTTTAAAGAGCTTGTGTATCAGAATCAAACTGAATCAGGACATTTATATCAGCACACGGCTCTAAGGATCATGATGTACAAATGAAGAAATCTTTAAAAATAAATGACATTCTGACTCTCATGTCACTTCTCATCTCCATCATCTCCAAACTCAAAGTCAAACTAAAAATAGAGCCCAAAACTCTTCAAGATCAGGAATAAAGTTCAAAACCACTGCAATCAGCATCTTCATTTCTACTAGAGAGATACTTTCCTCCTCAGACACACAAAACATCCTCAAATGGAGGAATCACATTCATCCTGGTCAAAAGTTTGGAAGAGGTAAGACTTGACAGAAAACAGTGAAATATTATTACAATTTAAAATATAGCCATTTTCTATGTGAACCTGCCATAAACTGTAATTGACAGCTGTGATCAAAACTGAATTTTCAGCATCATTACTCGTCGTCAGTGTCACATGATCCTTCAGAAATCATTCTGATTATTATCAAAACAGTTGTGCTGCCCAATTTATTTATTTATATATTTTTTTTGTCGAAACGGTCATACCTTTTATTTTTCAGGATTCACAGAGGAATAGAAAGTTCAAAAGAACAGCATTTATTTGAAGTGGAAATCTTTTGTAACATTATAAATGTCTTTACTGGCACTTTTGATCAATTTAATGCATTCAAGGAAAAGTGAATTCACATTAGAATGTGAATTTCTCTCTCATATCTACTGAAAGTACGACAGAAAGAGATAAAAGAGGGAAACAGAGTGTTTGGATGATCAGTGAAGGAGATTCTTATTGAAGTAACCCTGAAAACAGACTACAGCTAACAAGAGATTGAGGAGATGTCCGTGTGTCCAGTGCAAACCGAGTCAAACATCACACACACACACACACACACACACACACACACACACACACACACACACACACACACACACACACACACTCTCTCTCTCTCTCTCTCTCTCTGGCTGAGTTTGTAAATCTCTCTCGCTCTGATAAAGCGGCAGCGAGTGATGAAATGGAGTTTGCTGAAGCTGATTCTCTGGGGTAAGATTAGCTGCCGGCTGCGGGATGCAGATTTGTTAGGGTTTCCTTTCGTACGAGTCGGTAACACAGCAGAACTTGAAAGAGAACAATGTGTGTTTAACATCGAAATGGAACTGAGCTGCAGAAACTAATCAATGAAACTCAATGAAAAACTAATTTTCTTGTAGTTGGTCTTTGCTCTGGGAAACACCACCTTACACAAAACACACACTACACACACATACACACACACACACACACACACACACACACACACACACACACACACACACACACACACACACACACACACACACACACACACACACACTGAAGTATATATAATACTTCATCACATTAAATGAAAAGCGAAAACCTTCAGCTGATGAATCAATAATGAAGGCATCATGAGCTGCAGAGCTATAAATCAGTTGATGTCATTGAGCGGCGTTCAGCTGGACCTCAGGTGACACACGTGTGCTGATTTTACAGTCAAAGCAGAAACACGCTTATTTGTGTACATACAACCCCGACAGACTCACAGGTGCACAAACACACACACAGCAGAAGATACAGGGAGAACACTGACATAGACACTCATTACTGCGATTAAGGCTGGGTGACATGGCCAAAAATCATGAATCACGAATAACATGATCAGATCTTTCATATCTGTCAATATTGATAATTATCACAATAAATAAGAAATTTAATGGTAGACTGTTCGTGGTGGTTTTAAACTACTCTTTATGGTCAGAACATGACAAATCTTGCCCTTTTTTAAAACACACTTTTCCAGTCATTTTTCCTAATGCACCGAAATGGAAATTCTTGGCCGAAGCTGAGCAAAATGAAAGGCTGATTACCAAACACGTATGTATTTTGCCAATTTTTTTCCACCAATGCATACATTAAATAGCCAATAATCACTTTTTACAGTTTTACAAAACAATTTAAAAATATTTACTTGACACCGAACATTTTTAACATTCTAGTAGACATTATAGCCTACCATCAAAACACAATTTAACTTAAAATTAATAAGTTAGTAAAATACTATTCTTTGAGCATTTTACTTTTGAATCAGGCATGTGTTTTTTAATGTACACATAAATGCAGCCTTGCTGAGCAAAGGAGAATGTGAGAATAAATGTATTAATAGAGCTGTTGGAATGATTGCTATCATTATTTTTGTCTTACTTTTTTATTTTATTTTACAGAACAACAGTAAAATGACAATACTAACGTGTTGACTTTTATTTTGGCGTGAACCCGCAAGAAGAGCTCAGTCCTGGTTTTTGCTGGCAGCAGCAGATTTGTGAATGATTGTCATCTTTGGTCTTTGAACCCTGGCTAAGGAGCTGCTGTCAGAATAAACACAATTGGTGTCTGGTGTATTAGACAACAGAACGTTCTGGAGTTGATTGACTAATGGATGATTTCAGTCATCATACAGTAACCTTTCTCTTCTCATGAAGACAAGCGATGCGCTTCTAAACAGTCTCTCGCTGTCGCTGCTTGGAATGATTTGTGCGTCTTTCTCGGACAGTTTTAAAAGCTTCCACACTGACCACATGTTTGCTGCATTAGTGCACGCCTCTATTAGATCACGTCACATCATTGTTCAGTATAATTCATTCTGCCTTTTTTTGCTATTTTCGCCGAATAATGTCGGTTGCCGATCATTCGGTGCATCCCTAAAACAGATTAACAGTAGGGCTGCATTATCAATCGAAGGCGACTGCCATGCACATTTTGTCAGTAAAGCCAGTGTGTAATCAGTAGTAAATCTCCAGCACCTGCTTTCAGATGCAGCAGCATTTACTACACAGAGCCATAGTTCACTGGCAAGCTACACTATGGCTGCATCCACACGAAGCCAGACCTTCCCCTATCCAACCTTTTTTCCCTCATTTCAAGAAATATCTGCGTCCACATAAAAACTGACACAAAACGATGTAGTATACATGACAGACCAGTATGTGGCACTGTAATTCTGCCAAAGAGGTGCACTAAAAACGAAGACGACGACTTGGATTATACACATAAACCTTGCATTTAACCTTGTTAAATGGCGTAGCGGTGTCTGACTAAGGGTGAGATGTGGGCTGATGACGTCATCGTTTCAGAAAATATACGGATTCGTTGTACACACGGAAACGCAAGGGTGTTGTTTTCAGATTTATCCATTCAGTTAAAAAAAAAATATATATATCGGTTTCACTCTTCCAAAATGCCAGATCTGTCTCGACAAAATGCCTATTCGATACACAATTTATGTGTTTAGAGTTAACCACGTCTATGTGTGCATGGGGCCTATATTGCGTTCATTATCACAGATGATTTAATCACGCGATAATTACATCGAAAGAAATCATTCTGTGATAATGACAGCTGTTTGCGTAACATCTCAGTGAACTACGGCTTTGTGTAGTAAACGGCGCTACATCCGAAAGCACATGAAAATACCACATTTAATAACATGTTTTGCACTCCAAACTCACTTCATAATGTCAGTCAAATTTGTACTATTTTGCTTTATACATCTACAAATGTTAAATATTAATAGAAAATGTTAAGCTTACCACTGCATTTTTCAGAAAATAAAAATAAAAAATGCAGCGATTGATATATATATATATATATATATATATATATATATATATATATATATATATATATATATAGTTATAGTTATAGTTATAGTTATTTCCTAAGCTTCAATGTACTGTCATTATAAAATAACTTCATTACCGTGTTCTTGTTAAAAACTAACCTAAATTAAAAATAATTTGCTTATAGACCTTTTTCCTGAGTAAACGATGAGCGCCACCGTTACGAATTCTAACATCAGATTGAATGCTTTTCTGTTCTGGTCTCCACAGGAACCCATTCAAATAGCGTCCATCTGTTTTTAATGTAGCTAACATCCACAGCTTCGTGTCATCTACACACTCATTAAAATAAAGGACTGACAAATGATGGTCATTGCGACATTGCAAAGTGGAGCCATGTGCTATTTAAAAAACATTTTAATAGGTTTAACATTAGATTATTTGCTTGGAATATACACTAATTTGACTAGAAACAATGGACAAAAAAATCATTTTCAGTTTTTACTTTCACTTTCAGTTAAGAGTTGGACTTACTTCCGCGTTCAGGAAAAACGTCTATAGGAGAGACTAAGTGTTGTTACCATATATTAGCATATATTAGCATATTAGATATCGGCAAAAATCCAATATTGTGCATCCCTACTAATACTATTACATGTTTTGTCTCTTAGAAATACATGTATTATAAGTGCACAAACACTATATCTAAATTTCAAAAAGTACTCTAATTGTATTCAATTAATTAATTAATTATTATTAAGTTATTGGCCAATTAGAACTCAAGTACAAGCAAGCAAGTTTTCATATTTTTTTCATGCAAAATGGTTCAAGTGCAGCTTTTGACGTTCTTTAAAAAGAAGACAACATGAGGTATGATTTTAAAGTTGAAAGACATTCCCCTGACAGAAAAATGTTATTGTGCTGTTGGTGTGACTGTGAGGGACTGAGAAACAATACTGAGAGATGATATTGTTAAATCACTGACTTTGCAAAAAACAAACATGCCTTGAGAGTCCAAAAACATTCACTGCATGATGAAACCGATTTGAATGCAGTTAGACTGCCCTTATAATTCTATAATTCTATAATTTTATGCCAAAAATTATTAGCATCATATAGTAAAAATCATGTTCAATGAAGTATAAATACATTTCCTACCGTAAATATATCAAAACATAATTTTTGATTAGTAATATGCATTGCTAAGAACCTCATTTGGACAACTTTAAAAACATTGCCTATATGAGAGATCTGGTGTTGTTTTCAAACAAAAGAAATAATATCGGTATCGGTTATTGTGCCAATATCCAAGAAAATCCAAATATTTATAGAATACCTAACAATAATAATATTTATAGTGCATCCTTACTAGTATTACTTTTTTTGTCTCTTAGAAATGCACATTTGACCATAGCTTGAGTTAGGATGCAGATGTAAATTTACGTTGATTATCAAAAACAGTACCATCTGTAACAACCTAATTTTTATATGGTGGAATTTAATTAATTAAAGTTTTATTAAAATTAACCATTGGTCTTATATAGTAGCACACATTTAGCTCCCAATAACCGCAGTTAAAACCACACATACAGCACCTCAATACCATGGTAAAAATGGTATTTGTATTTAAAAATAAAATAAAATAAATAAAAACAGAAGTCTAATACGTTTAGTTTAAATGCACAAATTCTGTAGTTTAATCACCAAAAAAAAACAACAAAAAAAAACATTTTTTCATGTAAAATGGTTCAAGCATGACTTTTGATGTTGTTGACAAAAAAGACAACAGAAGATATGATTTTTTGTTATCATTTTTTCAAGGAAAATTATATCACAATGATTATCGCTTTTCAAACCTTTAATGTACTATCATTATATAAGAACTTCATTATTGCATATGTAATTCTAAGAAATAAAATCGTTTTAAAAGCTAACCAAAAGTTTAACAAATAATTTGCTTAAAGGAGAGACTTGGTGTTGTTTCCAAACAAAAGGAAATATATCGGTATCGGTTATCGGACTTGGAAAATATCAGTATATCAGATATTCGGCAAAATATTGTGCCAATATCCAAGAAAATCCAAATATATTTTTAGAATAACCAATATAGTGCATCCCTACTAATATTACTTTTTTTGTCTCTTAGAAACGCACATTTGACCATAGCTTGAGTTAGGATGCAGATGTCAATTTATGCTGATTATCAAAAACAGTACCATCTGTAAAAATTGTAACAACCTCATTTTTATATGGTGGAATTTAATTATTTTGACTGTTTGAGTTTTATTAAAATTAACCATTGGTCTTATATAGTAGCATACATTTAGATCCCGATAACCGCAGTTAAAACCACACATACAGCTTTTTTTAATAAAAAAGTTATTTGTATTAAAAAACAGTAGTCAAAATACATTTTGTTTAAATGCACACATTTTTTTCATCATTTTTCATGCGAAATGGTTCAAGCATGATTTTTGATGTTCTTAACAAAGAAAACAACAGAAGGTATGATTTTAAATACATTTTTTTTTTATCATTTTATTAAGGAAAATTATATTGCGTTAATTACCGGCCAGCCCTAACTCTAATGCTAATCCGCATTTCACTTCGGCCTCATTCCGGAACTCATTCCTGCTTCACCGCCTACCGTTTTTGTTGTTTGCTTTTTCCAATATAATGTGTTTCATTACAAGCCAAATGACTGAGAGGAGTGTGAAACACAGAGCTTGAGGTTTGTATTTGTCAGTCAGATGGTCTTTTAGCGTCAGGATTATTTGTAAGAGGAAAGAAACGTCGAGCTGAAACTTTTGATTCACTAGCAGCAGAGCAGCACTACGTCTTCCCTGTCAGCCGCGCGAACACGCTAAATTAATGAACTACGCTTTGTTTGGAAACGCTCTGTACGCCGTATGATATATTGCCTTTCACGTTCTCTTTTGTCTCGGCCAGAAAAGCCTTTGTCGCAGCTTCTGTTCGGCTTTGAGCGTTTCCTGAGCAAATGAGTCTCCGAAACGCCATGCAAATCTCAACCCGCTTCTGTAAACAAAAGCCAAACGGCCGCTCTGGTCTCAACCGTCGCTCTGACCCCCGGTCACTTCAGAGACTCGTCTGGAGCCAGACCGTTTGTGTTTAGCTGCATATTTGGGCCGTTTTCTGTGACTGACGTCAGCCGTTTGAAACTGGAAACATTTAGTGAGCGAGTGGATGAGGAGGAGAAATGAGCAGCTAATTCTGGATGTGTTATTCTCTCGTCTGCTCCGTATAGTTTTTGGAGAGAAAACGTCCACAGACCGCAGACTGGTGAATAAACTGACCTCATTTAGCCTCATCTGTGTCTCACACACTCACTGCTGATAGAGCTCCTTCAGTACTCCAGCATATGAACGATTGTGCGCTGAACGCCCCGATGACCGGCTGCGTTTGTCAGAACGTGTCGTACACATCAGATCACACGCGTGACATACTGCATCCCACAATGCAATGCCCTCAATCTCCCATTTACACTGTGGTGACCAATGGAGTGAATATACTTCTCACTTTTGAGTCATTATTAGATCTGACTGACAAAAGTTGAACTGAAAATGCAAACAACCAAACTCTATGGACATATGTGACCCTGGACCACAAAACCAGTCATAAGGTTAAATTTTACAAAACTGAGATGTATACATCATATGAAAGCTCAATAAATAAGCTTTCTATTGATGTATGGTTTGTTAGGATAGGACAATATTTGGCCGAGATACATCTATTTGAAAATCTGGAATCTGAGGATGCAAAAAATCAAAATACTGAGAAAATCACCTTTAAAGTTGTCCAAATTAAGCTCTTAACATTGCATATTACTAATCAAAAATTACATTTTGATATGTTTACAGTAGGAATTTTACAAAAAATCTTCACGGAATATGACCTTTACTTAATTTCCTAATGATTTTTGGCATAAAAGAAAAATCTATAATTTTGACCCATACAATGTATTTTTGGCTATTGCTACAAATATACCCCAGCGACTTAAGACTGGTTTTGTGGTCCAGGGTCACATATGTATTGTCTCACACCTTTTAATGACGGAGGTGTTTCAATCAGGTGTGTAGAATCAACACTAGTCATGCAATCTGCATTTACACACTTTTGTGGAACAATGCTTCCGATTAAAAAAAAAAAAAAATCATTTACACTCTTAAAAATGATGCCATAGAAGAACCTTTTTGTCTAAATGGTTCCATAAAGAACCTTTAACATCTGAAGAACCTCTCTGTCTCACAAAAGGTTCTTTGTGGCAAAAGAAGATATTTTTGAGATTATAAAAACATAAGAAAGAGGTGGTTCTTTAAAAAACCTTTGACTGAATGGTTCTTTGTGGAACCAGAAATGGTTCTTCTATGGCATCGCTGTGAAGAACCTTTTAAAGCACCTTTATTTTTAAGAGTGCATGGGATTATATTTAACTTGTGTCTGAAACAGACATCTCAAATCATCTTTTCCTGAAAAAAGCATCGAACAGCCAAAACAACTAAATGCAAATGACATTTGGATGGGGAATTAAATGCCACACGAGTGTCAAATGACAGCAGGTGAATCCAGCGGCATGATGGGAAATAAACAGACGGCTGTGATCAGTGAGCATCACATTCACTGGATCTATACTGAACCCTCCACTGGACAAACACACACACACACACACACACACACACACACACACACACACACACACACACACACACACACACACACGCACACACACACACACACACACACACACACACACACACACACACACACACACACACACACACACACACAGAAAGAACTGGATTAGTGTGTGAGGTCTGTGACCTAAATAGGCATCGCTGTGAGACAACACAAACACACAGAAGACTGATCTCAGATCAGCGTCACACACACACACACACACACACACACACACACAGACACACACACACACACACAGACACACACAGACACAGACACACCCATACAGTGAACAACTAAAAAAAACAAGTGTGTTTGTGAAAGAAAATACATCACCACAGAACCATTCTAGACAGAGACAGTGTTGTTATTTAGTTACTGTAATAATAGTACTTTTTGCAGCAACTAGTAGTGTAACTAATTATTAATAAGATTTCAGTAATAATGTTACAGTTAACATCCATAAAATAGCTTAGTTACTTTACTGCATCAACGCTGCTGATTTAAAACCAACAGTGGTGGACAGTAACGAAGTAGTTGTAATTCGTTACTGTACTTAAGTACATTTTTCAAGTATCTGTACTTTACTGGAGTAGTTTTATTTTGAGTAACTTTTACTTTTACTTCACTACATTCCAAAGCATAATATCGTACTTTTTACTTCACTACATTTCATAAAACATGTCGTTACTCCTTATGATATATTACGTGCTCCGAGACGCAGAAGCAGTGTCTGATTAATGAACAAACTGATTCTTTTCAATCGGTTCGCAAATCGCCACAAACAATTCATTCACGAATTGGACTGATCCAATTGCAGCTGTTCAAACTCACTGATTCAAACGAGCCGTTTAGAGTGAGTCTCCAATGAACTGAATTCACAAATAAGAACCGGGAGATCTTGAGAGCGCGCGCGACTGATGCTGCGAAAAGTAAGATATAATGTCGAGTTTTAGGATTAATTATTGCAACTGTCAGTTGTTTGCGAACTAAATCTGCTGTAAAGGGTGATGTATTTAAGCCCGCTGAAATGATTAAATGCAGACACATTAACAACATCGTCTCTTTTTAGGTAAAAAAAACGAAACATTAAAATAACACAGATTAAATCAAATAACTCATAACGTTACACGTTCATATTCCTCGCTGCTGTAACCTTAACAGTTTTATTAAAATGCTACGCATTTAGCCCTATGTGACGTCTGGTTTTATATTGTTTATTAACGGTATACTTTTTTATATTGTTTGAATCAACTAGCCTAGTAGACAGAAATAAATGTTTATTCATAACCATACTGAAAATAAGTCAATATTGTTAGCTGATGCTAACAGTCTAGCCAACAAGCTTGCTGGTGCTAAGTTGAGGTAATTTTCAGATATGAAGTCCAAATATTTATAATCAGCCACCTAGACAGATAAACGTACATCTGAGGGAAAAGAAAAGATGTGATGTTCAGATGGTAACTACAGAAATTATCAAAGTGGGAAGTGATGCCCTCTGGGGACATTTGGCCAGGGGTGTTTTTAACACCACAGACAATGTTTGAGAAAAAAGAAAAATATTATGAAATTATAATTACATTTTTCTTCCTAACTTCAGGCTTTATTCTCATATAATTTATAACTGTGCCGTTCCGCAGAATAACAAGCTTTAAAACACTTTTCTTACTGGTGAAAATGAGATGGTTAAATCAGTTTTCTCACAGGTAACGTTACAATGCAATGTAAGCTTCACTCTTGTCAACGTAGACCATATCAACAACAAAAATCTATCTGGACTCCATATAGGCTAGTGGTTATTTTGGGAAAAACCAAGGCTTATAGTAGGATTATAAAAAAAATATATATGCTAATATAAATGTATAGCCTTTATAAAATTGCAAAATATGTCAGTACTTTTTTACTTAAGTACACAAAAAATGTAGTACTTTTGTACTTTCACTCAAGTAAAATGGAAAAAGGAGTACTTTTACTTTTACTGGAGTAATATTCTATTATACGTATCTGTACTTTTACTCAAGTACTTGATTTGTGTACTTCGTCCACCACTGAAAACCAATAATTAATGTATATATTTTTTAGATTTATTTTCCTAATTGTCATGACTGGCACATGCATGCGATGTCCTCAGTGCAAGCTTGGAATATGGAAAAGCTTACATTCAGCAGATGGAAATATTGCATTATGTTGATTTTGTCAGGAAAAACAGATGATCTGAACACTGTTGTGTAAGTTGTAGCTTTACTTTACTCTGACTTTACATCCCACTCACATCCCTCTGGATCAGCATGTGGTACATTATATTAGTGTAATTACAGATATTTTTGGAAAATTAAACAGTTTCTTTTAAACGTATGTGATTTGATAAAATGCATAATGAAATATAATCGTATATAATCAAGCTACACATGACAATTCATGAGACTAATACAACACTTCTACTTGAATGTCACTATTGGATGTTTGTAACTTCTGACTGCGATCCAATGTGGATTTTGGTCAAATGATGAGGCAGAAATATGTTGTTAGTAACATTCTAGAAGATAAACTGTTACAACTTCTGTGAGGTGTGAAGAAAAAGTAATGTAACTAGTAGTGTAACTAATTACTGTTGCCAGAAAGTAATAAGTAAAGTAACAATATTACTTTTTAAAGGAGTAACTAATGCTGAGCATGGACAATGGACAGAGAGACTGATTGTTCACTGTGACCTTTCACCTGTTAATTAATTAGTGAACAATAATAAACAAACACTGACAGCACAGCTCTGACCTCTGACCCCAGTGACTCTAAGGTCAGTCTCGTGTGTGTGTGTGTGTGTGTGTGTGTGTGTGTGAGAGAGAGAGAGAAATAGAGAGAGAGACACTGATCTGAGATCAGACTTGTGTGTCATACTCATGATTTCTACTGCTGTATGATCTCTGATTCTTTACATTTGTATGTATTTTCTCTGCAAGGCAAAACAAACTGAAACAAATAATTTATTAGATTCTGAATTTGCATAATTGCCAGAAGTTAAACAGCTGTAATGTACAATTAAGAAGGGTGCTTAATTGTATTGAATGTGCTCCTTGTAGTGTTTTTTTTTCACTAATAACTGATAATGTGAATGAAATAAGAGGCCGCTTAAATGACTTAAAGAGAGACACTTTCCACTTCTTTTAAAGCAACGTTTGTAATAATGCTAAATTGAAAGTTTTACTTTAAAGTACATTTGAAATCATTATGTTTTAATAATCTAAGAAGTGCACTTATTTTGATGTGTTGTTGACTAACATACTAAAGCACATGCAAAGAACTTGATTATCATTTTAACTGTAGTGTGCTATTCAGTATTAACATTTAACTAAATTACATCATCATTACAAATTAATTAGATTACATACATGTTTAGGCAGAAATGCCATTAAAGTCAATTTTTGTTGATTATAAATGCTTGTCAGTACATGCAGCATAATAATAAAGATGCATTACAAAGACAATTTTATGAAACAGAGCCAAATAAAATACACATACCAAGGGCTGAAAGTACTTTAACTATATTTCAAAGACAATAGAAGTAATTACATTTGTGACCCTGGACCACAAAACCAAAAATACATTGTATTTTTCTTTTATGCCAAAAATCATTAGGATTTTAAGTAAAGATGATGTTCCATGACAATATTTCGTACATTTCCTACCGTAAATATATCACAGCTTTATTTATGATTAGTATAATACTTCATTTGGAACTTCAAAGGTGATTTTCTCAATATTTCATTTTATGTATTTATTTATTTATTTTGCACTCTCAGATTGTAGATTTTCAAATATTTGTATCTCAACCAAATATCGTCCTATCCTAACAAACAACATCCACACATCAATGGAAAGCTCCTTTATTCAGCTTTCAGATTACGTCAAATTACAAAAAAAGCACCCTTATGAGATATGGTTATGGTTTTGTGGTCCCAGGTCACATATAAAGACATACTTAAGCGAGTAAGTATTACTTAAGTGGGTAAAAGACACTTAATATAAATGCAAACTATAATACATTTTAATTGCAATTAAGTATATACATATCTAAAAACTCTTGGTGAACTACTTTTTCACAAAGATCACACACAGCTCTTAAATTCAAAAACACTTTTACTGAAACACTCTCAACTATCAGACAACAATCACATGCTTTAGCCTCATCTGTGCTCAACATATGAACTCCCAATAACCACAATCAATGTCAAACACACATCAGACGCTTCATCTGACCTGCGTTCGGTCCCACAGATGCTCATCTTGTGCTACAGTAAGAGTTTCTGCCATCGACAGCTTCTGATGATCCATCAACCAAACCGAAGGATTCTTTGCCAACAAAAACTAGACAACAGCTGCTGTGACTTCAACTAGAGCAAACTCACTCTCTCCATGTGTTTGTGTGAGTGGCATTCCCTACATTATGATCTCCAAATGCCCAAATGAGTACAGTAAGTACAGTAACACCAGTAAATGTTGAACTTGTAAGGATGCTTTTTGGTCTTCATGAGTAAACAAGCATATAGATCACACAGAATGGAGCGTTTTGAGAAGCTAAAAATGCCTGTTGTTTTGTGTGAAGTCTAGGGTAAGGGGACAGAAAATACAGTTTGTACAGTTCAAAAAAACAGCTATAGCATGAACCCGTAATGATAAGAAAATCAGTGTGTGTGTGTGTGTGTGTGTGTGTGTGTGTGTGTGTGTGTGTGTGTGTGTGTGATGGTTCATGTGCACTTGAGACCCTCATCTATTTCTGTAGTCCTGCTGATAACACACACACACACACACACACACACACACACACACACACACACACACACACACACACACACCATCCCATCTATTTAAAGGTCTTCCCACAGGTTTCTAATGTAATTACTACAATTATGCCTCAAAGGAGAAGTGAATCTATGCTGGCTTGGCCAAGAAAAAAAAAAAAAAATCTGATATCTAAAATCTGAAATCTAGTCGCTAACAATTATTTTGGTAATCGAGTAATCGGATAATTATAATTATTTTTGCGAAGATAAATTGCGAAGAACAGTTAGCATATCGAGAAAGATACTGATGTTTCTCCTGTGTTTGCATTAAAAACTATCAAACAAATCATTCCAAGCAGCGACAGCGAGAGACTGTTTAGAAGCGCATCGCATGTCTTCATGAGGAGAGAAAGGTTACTGTATGATGACTGAAATCATCCATTAGTCAATCAACTCCAGAACGTTCTGTTGTCTAATACACCAGACACCAATTGTGTTTATTCTGACAGCAGCTCCTTAGCCAGGGTTCAAAGACCAAAGATGACAATCATTCACAAATCTGCTGCTGCCAGCAAAAACTAGGACTGAGCTCTTCTTGCGCCAAAATAAAAGTCAACATTCATAAATGCTAGTATTGTCATTTTACTGTTGTTCTGTCAAATAAAATAAAAAAGTAAGACAAAAAGAGTGCTCTATTATATATAACAGCTCTATTAATACATTTATTCTAACAGTGTCCTTTGCTCAGCAAGGCTGCATTTATTTGTAGATTAAAAACACATGTCTGATTCAAGAAGGGGGTCTTACAAATGGCCAAAGAATATTATTTGGCTAACTTATTAATTTTAAGTTAAATTGTGCTTTATAATAATGTCTAATAGAATGTTAAAACTGTTTAGTATTAAATAAATATTTTTGAATTTTCTATTTTTTTTTTTTTTAAAGCAAGACAAAACTGTAAAAAGCACATTTTGGCTATTTAATTTATGCAATGGTGAAAAAAAAAAAATGGCGAAATACATGGTGGAAAAAAACACAAATGTTCGGCCCAGTGTTTAATTTTGTACAGCTTCAGCCAAGAAGTTTAATTTCAGTCCATCCCTAATCTTTAAATGGGTTTACTATGTGGAATGCGCCATTTCCAGTATTTCGCTGATGACTCGACACAGGCAAAATGCAATCACGTTTTTTTTTTTTTTTTATCTAATAGTTGAATAGAATGGAGGAATCGTTACAGCCCTAATCTAGAGTTCATTTAATGAATCACTCTTCATTACGACTGAACGATTCGAACGAATCAATCACTAAATAAGTCAAATCAGGGCAAAATAATGACTGATTTACCACAAATGAACGCAACTCAAACCCAAACCCAGCTACAGACTGATAACTCAACTCTGGAATAGTAGAATAAAGTCATTCAGATAGAAACGATTCAGTGGAATTATAAGCGAATGTGTTTGACTGATTGTCAATGTACACTCTTAAAAATAAAGGTGCTTCACGATGCCATAGAAGAATCTTTTTTTGTCTAAATGGTTTCATAAAGAACCTTTAACATCTGAAGAACCTTTCTGTTTCACAAAAGGTTCTTTGTGGCGAAAGAAGGTTCTTCAGATTATAAAAAAGAAAGTTTTCTTTTTAATAGCCTTTGACTGAATGGTTATTTGTGGAACCAAAAATGGTTCTTCTATGGCATCGCTGTGAAAAACCTTTTAAAGCAGCTTTATTTTTAAGAGTGTATGCTGTAACATTTTATTCATCTAAACTAATGACTCAAATTATCTAAAACTGATGTTTTGTCATTCTTAGTTCACCTCTGAAGATCTGATCCCACAGTAAAACACACACAGGTTTTCCTTTCAAATTTGATAGTTAACAGTATGACCTTGTGCAAGTCTCTCTCTCTCTGTGTGTGTGTGTCTATTTATGGCTTGAGTTCAAGTATCAGTGTCACAAAAACATCTGAAACATTTCCAGTGACACAATACACACATGCACAAGTTTTGGTCGCCTAATTTTGCTGATCTACCTGCAGGAATCTTGACCTGATCTGAACATCATTCTTGCTGGTTTTCTTGAGCGTTTTCATAAAGAATCAGATGAGAAACACCATCAAACGACTCCACAGGCCTTCAAGAGCGAAAACACAACCAAAAATAGATCCACGGCGAGAGAGCGTGTGAAAGCAGAGAGAAACGGAGAACTCCGCTGTGTTTTGGCCTACTGATATACATCTGAGCGTTACACTGATCAAACGTGACAGGAAAAACATTTATAATGTTATGAAAGAGTTCTGTTTCAAATAAATGCCTCTCTTTTGAACTTTCTATCCATCCGTGAATCCTGAAAAACAAAATGAATGACAGTTTCCACAAAAACATTGGGCAGCACAATTGCTTTTAACATTAATAATAATTAGAAATGTTTTTAAGCAGCGAATCCGTATATTAGAACGCTGCAAAAAATGCTTTTCTTACTTAGAATTTTTGTCTTGTTTCCAGCCAAAATATCTAAAAATTCTTGAATCAGGAAGGATTTTCTAAACAAGTAAAAATTATTGTCTTGCTTTTGGTAAAAACAAGTCAAAATTAAGTGAGTTTTTGCTTAAAACAAGCTAAATAATCTGCCAATGGGGTAAGAAAAAAAATATTATTTAAAGCAGACAACTAGATTTTTTTTCTTACCCCATTGGCAGATTATTTAGCTTGTTTTAAGCAAAAACTCACTTAATTTTGACTTGTTTTTACCAAAAGCAAGACAATAACTTTTTCTTGTCTAGAAAATCCTTCCTGATTCAAGAATTTTTAGATATTTTGGCTGGAAACAAGAGAAAAAAATCTAAGTAAGAAAAGCATTTTTTGCAGTGAAAGATTTCTGAAGGATCATGTGACACTGAAACTGCTGGAAATTCAGCTGCGCATCACAGATATTCACATAGAAAACAGCTGTTTTAGATTATTATATTATTTTACATTTTTTAATGTTTTTTTTTTTTTTTTTTTTTTTTTTTTTTTTATACAAAGCAGCCTTGGTGAGCAGAAGAGATGTCTTTTAAGACGTCCCAAACTTTAGCAGACTCTAAACTCTAACTCTTCATCACAGTTTGAAGGTTTTCAAACTCGAACTCCATTAAAAAACAAAAACAAACTGGAATGATGTGCAAAACAAAGTGCTGATGGAGTCTGTGGACATTCCAGCTGAATTTACATAAACCATGAATGACAGAGCGAGATCACATGATCACTGGCACGCGGCCCAGCGGCCAATCAGGTGCCAGGGTCTTTTCCACACTGATTTCCGCTGGCAACAGCAATGTGGAGCATGTGGGAAATATTGAGTAGCCATGAACACACACACACACACACACACACACACACACACACACACACACACACACACACACACACACACACACACTCACACTCACACACACACACACACACATACACACACACACACACACACACACACACACACACACACACACACACACACACACACATGAAATTACAGGCGGTCAAAGGAAAGTCCTGCAGAGCTCCACAGCGTGTGCTGAAGAGAAGAACAGTAAAGATCTCAAGCTCATCCATCGTCCATCCGTCCGTCCGTTCAGTATTGATCCGGTCGGGATGTGGTTTGGGTCATGAGCTCACGTCCACTGCAGAAAAGAGTCCTGCGGTTCGGTGGATTGGAGCCCAGACCGGCTTTGACTCCCTTTAAAAGACGAACCGCAGCTTCACCGCTATTTTCCCATCATGCATCTACAGATACAAAACATCCAAACTGTCGCCAGCAATGAGTTTAGGGCTCTATGAAATCGGAATTTTTTTTTTTTTTCAAAATTCGGTTTTATTTATTTTCCGTTCATTTCAGATCATTTAGTTAAAGATGTTTTTTCATGGTGTTCAAGTTTGAAAACCTTCCGCTGACATTGATGAAGAGTTTAGAGTCAAGCTGGAGTTCATCAGTTTTCTTAAAAGACATCACTTCTGCTCACCAAGGCTGCTTTGTATCAAAAATACATAAAAAATTGTAAAATAATATTATAATCTAAAATTGCTTTTTTTTTATGTGGATATCTGTTAAACTTGAATTTATTCCTGTGAACAAAGCTGCATTTTCATCAGCATCATTACTCCAGTCTTCAGTCACATGATCCTTCACAAATTATTCTAATATACTGATCCCCCCAAATTGTGTTTTTTCAGTAATCAAAAAGCATGTCTAATTAATTAAAATCATAAAACTTATATAATTTAACAACAATTTATTTTTTTAATTATTATTATTATTTTTTATATTTATTTAGTTAGCTAGTTAAAATTCCTTTTTTATTATTATTTTTTTTTCCAAAAATACATTAGAAATTGTAAAATAATATTATAATCTAAAATAGCTGTTTTCTATGTGGATATCTGTTAAACTTGAATTTATTTCTGTGATCAAAGCTGAATTTTCATCAGCATCATTACTCCAGTCTTCAGTGTCACATGATCCTTCAGAAATTATTCTAATATACTGATCCCCCCAAACAGTTTTTTTCAGTAATCAAAAAGCATGTCTAATTAATTAAAATCATGAAACTTGTACAATTTAACAGCAACTATTTTTTTTTCTTGAAATATTTATTTAGTTAGCTAGTTAAAATTTATTTTTTTATTATTATTATTTTATTTTTTCAAAAATACAGAAAAAAATTGTAATATTGTGAAATAATATTACAGTTTAAAATAATGGTTTTCTATTTTATTATATTTTAAAATGTAATTTATTTCTGTGATGCAAAGCTGATTTTTTTCTTCAGCATCATTTACTCCAGTCTTCAGTGTCACATGATCCTTCAGAAATCATTCTAATATGCTGATCCTCCCAAATTGTGTTTTTTTTCAGTAATCAAAAAGCATGTCTAAGTTATTAAAATCATAAAACTTATATAATTTAACAACATTTTTTTTAATTATTAATATTTTTTAAATATTTATTCAGTTAGCTAGTTAAAATTCCTTTTTATTATTATTATTATTATTTTGTGTTTCCAAAAATACATTAAAAATTGTAAAATAATATTATAATCTAAAATAGCTGTTTTCTATGTGGATGTTAAGCTTAAATTTATTCTTGTGATCAAAGCTGAATTTGAATTCCTTATTTTTCCCCTTTTTTTGGATTTCATTTTAAGGGTTAAATTAAACTTTATAAATCAAAAAGTGTCTAAATATATATATGTAAAAAAAAAATAATAATAAATAAATAAATAAATAATAATAATAATACAACTTATACACTTAAACAACAATGTGTTAAAGCTTAAACACACACAATGCTTTCATAGACCTTTTAAATGATACAATTATATTCATTCATTTTATTTATTTACTTATTCATTCACTCGTTTTAAGTTTTCTGGACTCAGTTTTAATGATTAAAATAAATGTTAGTAATCAAAAAGCATGTCTAATTAATTAGTCGTAAAACAATAGTGAGTGCGGTGTGAGACAGTGCTTATGTCTCATGAGGGTCTCTAGAGGAGATGATCATCAGGAGACAGGAGGAAACCTCAGATGACTGACATCTTTTGTTTCATTAGTACAGGAGGACAAACAGAGACTGAACGCTTAGAGACGAGTGAGGGGAAACTCCTGGGGCAGTCTGGGATACGATGCCTCCGGGGATTGTGGGAAATGCTCTCTTGGTACTCGACACGAGAGTCTGAATGCAGCACTGTGTGTGTTCCTCGTATGGCAATCTGCTGTTGTGTCACTCTAGTGCTGGTGTCAGTGCACCGTCCAGATTTAATTTCACAGACAATTGAAGTAATTAAGAAATTATATATACAAAGATGTACTTTTAAAACACTCTAAAGTTGAGTTGATTACATTTAATATAAATGTAAACTATAATGCATTTAATTTTATTGCAAATAACATGCAGTTTGGTGTCTGAAAACATGATTCAGTATTCTTTTAAAGCATAGTATTTCTGCAGTAAGCATTCTAAAGTGTACTACTCTCCGAAGGCACTTCATGAGCTCATATTGATTGAGAAACGCATCTGAAATCCTCTCTTCTCTTCTTCGTTTGTTTGAAGCTGAAATCACGATGATATGTGACCCTGGAGCACAAAACCAGTTTTAAGTCGCTGGGGTATATTTGTAGCAATAGCCAAAAATACATTGCATGGGTCAAAATTATAGATTTTTCTTTTATGCCAAAAATCATTAAGCAATTAAGTAAAGATCATGTTCCATGAAGATTTTTTGTAAAATTCCTACTGTAAACATATCAAAATGTAATTTTTGATTTATAATATGCATTGTTAAGAACCTAATTTGGACAACTTTAAAGGTGATTTTCTCAGTCTTTTTAATTATTTTGCATCCTCAGATTTCTGATTTCAAATAGTTGTATCTCGGCCAAATATTGTCCTATCCTAACAAACCATACATCAATAGAAAGCTTATTTATTGAGCTTTCATATGATGTACATATCTCAGTTTTGTCAAATTTAACCTTATGACTGGTTTTGTGGTCCAGGGTCACATATAAAGTGTGCCAGTGATCCAGAAAGATCATCTTTGTGTGTTTGTGGAGTGTTCTGATGAATGAAGGCGTGTGTCGTGATCAGTCCAGCTCTAGATGACGCTCTCTGGAATGCTGCAGATTTCTGGAATATTCCCGCCGGCCGCTCCATCTGTCGGAGGAGAGACTCCGCAGGGACGCGTTCCGGCCGCGGATTACAGCCCAGATCCTTCGGTCTCGTCCCGTCACGCCGTTAGCGTCGCTCAACACGCGGCTAATGAAGCGCGGGACTCGCTGAATCATCGCGGGCCAAAACCACTCGCAGAACGACGCCGAACCGCAGCGATATCCATCATGAGAGACACACCTGATGAACAGACGGAGGTTTCTCTCATCTGATCAGGATTTTCACAGGTTTGTTGTGATCTCAATCCGACGATACTGTATGATTATCGGCTAATCATCTTAATCACAGACACTATCATAAGCATCCTATGAATTACAGTAATACCAGCTGCTACCTGGGTTTTGTCGTCTACAGCTGAAGAACTACATTACCCATAATCCTCTAAACAGATCCACCAATCAGAGAAGACTCGGCTGTAAATGAACCATAATGAATAGCTATATGTGAGTATTTCGCAATAAACTTCAAAAATAGTAGTTTTAGTACTGCACTAGTGTGATGTGGTTTGATTATCATCTACAAACGTCACAGATGAACACACACACACACACACACACACACACACACACACACACACACGCACATATACATACATACATATACATATATATATATATATATATATATATATATATATATTAAAACATAAAAATAAAACAATTAATTGTGATTAATCGCATCCAAAATGAGTTTGTGTACATAATATATATGTGTGTGCATATTTATTATATAAAGACACACACACATGTATATATTTAAGACAAATGTTATGTTTATATATTAAATATACTTAAATACAGTTTTAGTTAGTAAAAAAAATAAAGCTGCCAAGTTCAGATCATTTCTGGATATAAATTTGTTTTCATAATACAGTTTAGTAGCACAATACATTATGTGCATGACGTACCAGACTAGTTGTGAGTGAGAAACTCGCCTAATAATTCATAGCAAAATGAAGTGAATAAACTGATATCCACAGATACTTAATTATATACTGCCTGCAGAAACGCCATAAGTCTATCATGACTGTACTCATATAATTATTAATAGATCTGAGTGATTTAGTGAGTCATCATGTGTTCTGCTGTATGTGTTTTACAAGACATTATGAAAGTTAATGATGCATTAAATGGAGGATCAGCAGAAAATCATCATTCTGTCATCATTTACTTATTTTCATGTTGGTCCTAACCCTAAATAATAATAATAATAATAATAATAATAATAATAATAATAATAATAATAATAAAATTAATAATAATATTAATAATAGTAATAATAATAATAATAATAATAATAATAATAATAATAATAATAATAATAATAATAATAAATAAAACAAATGAATGAATGAATTAAAAAACAAATAATCTCATTTAAATTCAGTTGCTGCCTTAAAAGTTAAATCAATATTTTTTTTTCTAAAATTGCGTATCTTGTATAACTGAACATAATACAAAGAATTTGTACTTTGATGAATAAAAAAAAAAAAAAATTGATCATGTGACCCTGGACCACAAAACCAGTCATAAGGGTCAATTTTTGAAACTGAAATTCATGCATCATCTGAATAATCTGAATAATCCATCTATACAAAGCTGAATAAATGAGCTTTCCATTGATGTATGGTTTGTTAGGATAGGACAATATTTGGCCCAAGACACAACTATTTAAAAATCTGCAATCTGAGGATGCCAAAAATCTAAATATTGAGAAAATCACCTTTAAAGTTGTCCAAATGAAGTTCTTAGCAATGCATATTATATTATTAATGTGCATATTATATTAAAATACCCATGCTACTTAGGCTACTTTTG
>NC_133363.1:956561-984642 GCF_049309525.1 Garra rufa | reverse complement strand
CTGTGTCTGTTTGTGATCTCTGTGTAGAGACCGAACGTGAACGTGAACGTGACCATTGTGTTCTTTCACTGACAAACGTGAGCGGCCGGATCTTCACTGTCCTCTCCTCCGTCACACCGTGTGTCTTTCATCGGCTCTTTTCCCAATAAACAGGATTTATAGAAGCCATAATAAGCCTTCATACACTCCTCTCTCCTCACGCCTTCATCTGCAGATTCATTGAGGAGGAGCAATTATAAACTGGCCAGCTTCACGTCTTTAGTAATCAAGGTGTTTAGAACTAAAGTAAATGCCTCGTTTTTGTGCGGACAGAAGAAAATCAGGGTATGGATAAAATCAGTCATCTGTACAACTTTAGAGAAGAGAATCACACACAGCAGCTCTCATAATCAGCCATGAAGAGAAACTCGTTTATCAGAAATACAATTAAAATGAAAGCAAAACAATGAACAGAAAACTTGTTTGTATGAGTTGAATTAAAGTCTGAAATATGATTAAAACGCTATTTTGTGTGTGTGCTTTAATATTAAAATCCATTCTGTTGAAATCCCATTGAGATAAATCTTGCATGAAGGAGTTAACTGTAAAATAATTGTAATTGTGTTAAACACATTTAAATTAAATAAAAAAAGACCAACATATATCAATATGATCGATATAAAATCAACTCAACTCACAAATTTAATATTTTATGAAACTCATAAATGTTTGTCTCTAAAGTTGTTAAATATAAAATGGTTTATTTAAATAAAAAAATATATATATAATATATAGAGATAATAATAATAAACATGTAGAAATATAAATATTTTATTATAAATATTTATTTAAAAATAAAAATAATATATTGCATTTATTTCAATCCTTTTTTTAGACATGTCTATGGCATCATTTAAAATTAACCTGCAGTCTTGTTTCAACATCATGATTCATTTTGCTGTTTATTTAATGTTCACTGCCAGAAAAAACTCTATTTATGTCTGTATTTTGGTAACAAGGTCACTAAAAATGCAAGCCTTCTAAAAAAAACAAAACAGTTCATTCAGTATTTTGTGTTTTGAAGGTGTTGAAGGCTTTCTTTCACCAATCATTTGATAAAAATGGGGGAAAAAAAGGCCTATCCGGCTCTACTCTGAAATGACTTCATTCTGAAGCCCACAGAAAGCACCAGGATGGTGCTGGACGTTTGTGAGGTTAAAGGTGTGGGTCAAACGGATCCGGAAGCGAGCGCTCGTTTTTGGCCGTGATGTTTCGTCAGATTACAGACGGCGACGTCGTTCCAGGCCGATCGTTCCCAGAAGTTCTGGCACTCCACTGCTTTTCTCAAACAAGTCGGCGCCCCATAATTGCAGAGTGTTTCTTTTTTTTTATAGATTTCTTTCTCTCTCTCTCTCTCATGTGGATTTTTTTGAAACCTTGGCATGCCAGAAGATCTAGTCACAGACTTCTAAAAACATTCCTCTTTTTTCCCCCCTCCGCTCTTCCACCGCCGTCTGTTTTTCCATCACGTTAGGAATGTCATCGAGGGAGCCGTCGCTCCGGCCGAGGAACCTCCGGAAAAAAATTTCCTTCGCCTCCGCCAAACTCGCTCTTCCCGCAGAGGTCACCGAGAGTCTGTGGGAAAAACAACCTGAGCGCGAGACCGACAGACTGGAAAACACCAGCGGATCTGCCTTCTGGAAGAAATTACGCTTCGAGATCTTCCTTATAATTTCCGACAGCAAACGACACACGAGCAGCAGCCGTCGGGGGCTCGACCGGATCGCGTTTCCAGCAAATATGCGAGGCTGGGGCGTCGTATCTGCTCCCGAAGCCTCACCCGCAAACTCTGCTCCAAACAGCAAATTATTTTGTCTTCACTCGCAAACGTTTTTCGCCTGGTGGCTGCAGCGGGATTGGAAATCGAAGGCGTTTCCACGGCGTTAATTGTGGGATGTCGGACTGCAGTGGCAAGCACTGATTGTTTGGGCATGTGTGTATGAAACACACACACACACACACACACACACACACACACACTTATAGACACCAGCAACAGAGATATTGGACTATAAGTGCTGATCGACTGCAGAACACACACACACAGACACGGGGCACTTTGAGCTCATTTTCATCACCTCACTGACTCGCCCCTTTATCGGCCGCTTTAACCCTTTTACAGACGCTCCTGATGACATTAGCGCTCAATTCATTTCCTCCGGCTCATGTGGGGCGTTCAGGGGCCCCTAGCGGCCGCACGCCGGCGAACAGACGCAGAGAGACAGACACACAGACAGAGAGAGAGACAGACCCGCGATCGTGTCGAACCTCATCTCAGAGTTCAGAGGTTTGTCGTCTTTTGGTCCGAACGTCCATCTAAAGTTGTTCTCGCACACGTTCAGAAGGCAAAAACCCCAAAGCAGAGCACAGAAGAATGTTGAGAGAAGACTGACTGAATGGCTTTTGCTTGACTGATGATTGCTTTTATATAAAACACCATCCTAAAACTATTGAGGAGAAGCCTCACGACTCCCGTCGACGAATAGCAACCTCAATCTGACAAAGTCAAGCGCTCAATCCCTGGCGTCGTGTGATTTGTGTAATCTGACATGAGAAACATGATGAGCGCTTAATCCAGCGGCTGCATGAGGCTTTAAAACTCATGTGTGTGCCAGAAAAAGAAAAAAAAAATCATAGAATGGTGGAAAGCCTCATATATGAAGTTGAATGTGACATAAAGCTCTTGGATGCCTCCTATATACTCACACACACTTCTGCGCTGTTCTATAGAGTCACACTCTCAAACACAAACGCACTCTTCTGTCGTGATTCGTCATGTTACCAAAAAGCCCAGAGCGACTCAAGAGCGTCTTACCTGCTCGCCATCCTCATCATGATCCTCATCATCTCGGTGTTTAGAGTGAGTTCAGTTGAAGAGAGTTTATTCACATCCAGTGATAATCCAAACGCCGCTGCGCATCTGACCGAACGCGAGCGTTTCTTTCTCGTGGAGCACGTATATGATCTCCTGCTCGAGCTCAGAGCGCGTGTGACGCGCGGCGGCGGCGGTGCGAGCGGATCATCGCGGAACGCACGGGGGAGAAGGGCAGAGCGCGTGCCGTCCGGGAAGGCGCGTGCGGCGAGACTGCGCGCTCGAGCTCGAGCAGCACCGGAGAGGGACGGAGCGCGGAGTGACGTCACCCGCCCGCACCGAGTCCCGGCGCACGGGCGAAGCTTTTAAAGACGCTGTCAAACATTTCGTCTCGTCTCAGCGATAATCACCGAGCGAATTATGCGAGGGCTTTCGTTTTTCAGGGAAGTTAAATTACAGCACTTGAGCCATTTTAGGGCGCGCAGCGAAACGCTCCTTTTCCGCCCTCAGGCACCAACGTCAGCTGTTTTCAGGACTTTTCAAACAATTAGACAGTTTTTTCAGGATCAGAATCAGAATATTTATTGTCATTGAACTTACATCCAACGAAATTATTTTCTCCAACGTATCGAGCCACTGCAATTAGGCAAAAAAAAAAAAAAACAAGACAAAAATAATAATAAATGATAATAAATTACACCGTGCTAAGTGGATAAAGTGTTCAAAATCATCCCATGTGAATGGTTTTTGAGCAGAGTATTTAAAGCCTATATGTGTTTTTCCAGTATCCTATGTATGTGTAGCTTTTGTGAATTACAGATTTTGTCGATTTTAATTGTAACGGAAAGTGTTCGAACGCTCTAGTGTTGCTATGGTTACCTCCTCACGCCAACCGAACTTCTATTTGCGAGTCTTTTTGGCGCCAGCGTTGTTACTAACTTGTAATCAAACTTCTTCTGTGGGAAACTGCATATTTATATAATCATAGTTAAAGGAATTTCTAAAATAAACAAATGAGTAAATAAATCATGTTTTTGTTTGTTTATTTATTGCATTTATAGAATACGGCGTATTTATTTATTCAATTTATAAAATACGGCTTCTTTATTTATTTATTAAATACTACTTGTTTATGTATTTATTTATTTATAGAATACAGCTTGTTTATTTATTTTATTGAATTGATAGAATACTGATTATTTATTTATTAAAAACTGCCTATTTATTTATTTAGTGACTTTCTATAATTATTATTTTTTTGTTTTTATTTATTTATTTATTGAATGCGGCTTGTTTATTTATTTACAGAATATAGTTTATTTATTTATTTATTTATTAAATTGAATTTATATAATATCATTATTTATTTATGTATTGTTACATTTATAAAATGCTAACTTTCTAGAATACTGCCTATTTGTTTTGTTTTTATTTACTGACTTTCTAGAATTTTTTAGTTTTTGTTTTTATTTATTTAATTTATAGAATACTGCATATTTATTCATTTATTGAATTCATAGGATAGGGCTTATTTATTTATTTATTTATTGAATACTGCTTGTTTATTTATTTGTAGAATGTAGCCTATTTATTTATTTATTTATTTAATTTATATACTATCACTTATTTATTTATTATTACATTTATAAAATACTAACTTTCTAGAATAATTCTCATTTATTTATTGAATACTGCTTCCTTATTTAAATATTAATTTATTTATTTATAGGCTACTTTATTTGTTTGTTTATTTATTGATTTTATAGAATACTGCTTATTTATTTTATTTATTTATTCATTGAATACTGCCTATTTATTTATTTAATTATTTACTGACTTTCTAAAATACTATTTATTCATTTATTTGTTCATGGAATTTATAGAATACTGCTTAGTTATTTATTGAATTGATAACATATCACTTAATTATTATTGAATTTATAAAAGACTAACTTTCTAGAATACTGCTTATTTATTTATTGAATACTGCTTGCTTATTTGAATATTCATTAATTTATTAATTAATTTATTAATTTTATTAATTCATAGACTACCGTTTATTTATTGAATTTATAGAATAATTTAAATAAAAATTTAATTAAATGATTTAGTTATTCATTGAATACTGCCTATTTATTTATTTATTTACTGACTTTCTAGAATAGACTACTATTCATTTATTTGTTTATGGAATTTATGGAATACTGCATATTTACTTACTTATATTCATTGCATTTATATAACACTGCTTATTTATTTGTTTATAGAATTTATAGAATAATGCTTATTTATTTATTTATTTGTTTGTTTGTTTGTTTATTTACTAACTTTCTAGAATACTGCTTGCTTATTTATCTGTTTAGATTGTCTTCACGCAAATTGTCTTTCTTCACCCCCAAGCAAAAATCCTATCCACAATACTTATTCTATATTGTATAACACGTAAATCCATTAAAACAAGAGAGGCAGATAATGGCAGTTCTTATGTTTAGTCAATATCGTCCAATACTGATTGTAATTGTAAGCATTGGAGCGGTCTGTTGTTGCTATGGCTACCTCCTCAAATGAACACAGTGTCTTTTGTGGGCCATAAATGAGGGTCAGGGCCTCTCGAACCCCCATAAACTCAAGCGGGAACTTTAAAAATCAGCAACCCACTATAAATCATTAATCATGAAACAGATCATGTTTAGTGTAATTGTCGGCTTACTTCAACAGCAGCAACAACTAAACATACAGAGACTGTCATTAATTAATGAAGCTGTTAATGAACTCAAACTCAGACTCAAACAGCTCCACACAGTCATCATCTGTAATGAATTTCAATGGATCACAACTGAACGACCGTAACAGGACAAAGGCAAATGCGAACACTGTTGACTTTAAAAGCCTCAGATATGAACGTGTGGCAGATGGAGTGCATTGCAAAGTCAGTACCGCTGGTGGCCTGTTGGGCGCAGCAGAGTTAATTTGTGGCTTTATTGAGCAAAGCTGTAATATGTTCTGATAGCTGACAAGTGCTAGTCCTGACCCAGTTTAAATACCTTCAACAAAGATTCTTATCTAAGAAATATACTGCTATCAATTCACACACTGGAGTGTCGGACAGCGAGAGCCGAGTGTGTGTGAGTGAGTGTGTGCCGGAGCGAGCGTTTCCAATGCATCATTAAACAGATTGAAGGACTTCTCATTCCAACAGCTGAAGATCTGCCCCGCAGGCACCAGCACACAGCGAAGGTGTTCTGCTAAAACTCGCCCGCCTGGCAGCGTCCAAAAACAATCTGTGCAGCCCACCGCTTCGGGACACGAGAACTCAGAGTGAAAACAACAGACTGTCTGTGGGTGCAGCTCGCTTTCAGACCTCACCTGCGCTGCACCGCCAGATCACGGACGCCATCGCGTTTCTGCCATCTACAATCTACACTACACAAAATAAAGCTTCTTTATTGACATCAATGGCTCCATTGAGAACCTAGAACATGCATTAAACATTTCAAATGCAGAGAAGGATCTTTAGATTTTTTTAATGTTCTTAAAAGCGGTTCTTTTAAGAACTGTTCACTGAAAGGTCCTTCTACGGCATCACTGCGACAACACCCTCACTTAGGGCAATATGGCCAAAAAATAAAATCCCAGATTTGTTTCACAAAAAATCAATTTACGATTTAAATCGTTTTTTTTTTTTTTTTTTTTTTTTTTACCACCTACTACTTTCAGCATGTAAAGAAACCCCAGCTTTTCCACAATATAGATGGGCACCAAATATTTTGCCACATGCATTGCAACTGCATCGGTGATCGCTTTCCACCAGGCCCCATTCTTATCATACCACACACAGTAAATGTTTGTAAAACAAAAACATGAAAATATATATTTTCACGCTTTTCTCTTGCAGTTATATCGTATATATTTTTTTTAAATACAGAAATATTAAATTATTTAAATAACTGAAACAATCTGCCAGCAGGTGGCGACAAGACACTGATTTAATCACTGAATCATTCATTCATTTGATTCGTTTGAGCCGCTGGTTCATTCAGGAATAAAGCAAGGGACTGTCTTTATGAATGGGAAACTGAATCATTTCACTAGATTCGTTTAGAAACGCACGTTCATTCATAAACTAAACTCCGCTGTGTATGAGTGGAGATGCGCAGCGGCTCAGATGTGACTTGTTTCAGACTACTTTTGACGATGAAACAGAGCAAAATCAGGCAAAAGTGTTATAGTCAGACAATGTAAGTCACTTAATAATAACTTCTTGTTTATTTAACTGTTGTATTAAATCAATATCTCATTTACAAACTCCCTTAAAATTATTAAAAGCTGTCACTCATCTTGGTTTCGCAATATCACAAAGTTCTATTATAATCAACGACACTCGCTTTACTGTACAATCAGTGTCTTATTTACACTCTCTCTACAGTTTGTTTACGAAAGGATTCGTGAGATATGTCCGTGATACATTACTCTACGTTGCATAAACATGTAGAAACCTTTGAAGCTCCCCTGAGCGCAAACACTAATATGCTGATCGGGTCCGGCTAACTTGCTAGCAAGCAGCTAATCATATGCCTTTAGTGGCTCGCGTTATTTGTTTTCCATGCCTTTCTGAAAACAAATATATATATTAGTGTATTTCTAATATGGTAAATGCACGGGGGAAAGGCTGAGCTCATTCGGAACTGCTGGAGCCCAGAGAGGAACGTCGGCGGATATTAAAGAGAAAACCGATTTTCACTCGAAAAAAAAATCTATGTAAACTAGACATCCGAGTTAATTGATAAAATCGATTTATCACCCAGCCCTACCCTCACTGTAAAAACAATTTGTTGAATCAACTTAAAATGATTTGTTACCTGGCTGCCGTATAATTTTAAGTTCAGTCAACTAAACTTTTTTGAGTCAACTTAAAATTTTAAGTTGTTCTAAGTGACAAGTTAGATATTTTAATTGGTTCAACGTAAAATTTTAAGGCAGCAGGGTAACAGGTTTACAGTGCTTTTGGAACATTTTTTTTTAAGAGTGCATACTAGAAAACGCAGGGTTAACTGCTGATAAAGTCACAACCTGCAGTAAAATCCTTCATTGGAATTTGACGTTCAACCAATAAACCCGTAAAGACAAGCAGTAATGACAGAAAATACTGTGACAAGGGAGAACGCAAACATTTAGACCGTGTCTGTTACGATTCAGCCCATCGCAATACACAGCATCCTGATATCATAATTAGATAATGTCTAAAAGTCTGAAATAATGTTGTTTGCCTTGTTGGAAAAAAAACAGCTCAATTAAAACTCAAGAACAAACTTCTGTAAGATAATAAGACTACAAGAATGTAGTTGTATAAGCAACATAGGCTCATTGGAAATATGTGCCTCTATTTACATGTCTGCAAACCTAAAAAAACAAAACAAAAAAAAAAAAACATACCTATATGTACTAATCACTGCAGTTTCCAGTCTCCAATTGAAAAGTATGATTTACACACATAGATTCGATTAATAAAGCCTAATTTTCACACAGTTACTACTGCAGAATGCTATCCACCTTAATTTTCCCATAAGAGTGGGCGCAGCCATTTGTAATGGCTTCCGGTTTCATCCGCGTCCAGCTATTTTGAGCTGCACTAAAAGCTTGTTTTGCTGCTTGATATTGCAAACTGGTGTGTCTTACCATATTATTTTAATGCATTATCCAAATTATGAACACACTTGTTTGTAGTGCAAACTGTTTTACCGTTTACTGCACTTCTATATTCTTCGTTATATATCTATGGCGGATTATGAACCGGGCGTCTAACTAATTACCAGAAAACATCTTACTTCCACATTCAAAAATAAAGTGGATATCATGGCTTTGAAATAATTTTAACATCCCACGCAATTTGAAAATTGATACTTTTGAACACGTCTCCAGTGATGGGGAAAGTTACTTTTAAAAGTAATGCATTACAATATTGCATTACTTTCTAAAAAAAAAGTAACTAATAACGTTACTTAATTACTTTTTATAAAAAGTAATGTGTTATGTTATTTTTGCATTACTTTTTCTCATCTGAGCTGAGCTTGTTTTTACTATAAATCAAAAGTTATATTTTTGGCATTTCACCAAAAGTTAAAGTAATGAACCTCAGACATTCTGGATTGCATGAATAATAGGATGCAGGAAAAGAAATTACAACACTTTTCCGCAAAAAAAGAAAGAAAAAAAAAGAAACAAATGTCATTAGTATGGTTTAATTAGATCATTGAAGGTTGGCGGCAAAGACATTGGTTAATTACATAAAGTAATTAATTAAATACATAACTGATATTTGTGTTAATTAACATTTAATTATAGTAGGTTTGCATCCTATTATAATTTTTGTGTTTTTGTGCAAGTGAGATGAGTAAATGCATGTTTAGATTTAGTCTAGAACTACGGTAGCATCGTGTTTACACAGAGCACACAATGCTTTCGCATTTACTCTAGATTTCTCGCAACATGAGAACAGAAAAGCTGTCAGTCAATAAATGGGAAAACAAAGTAACTGGTATTACTTATTGGAAAAAGTAACTCAGATATTTTCTTGTAAATTAAAAAGTAATGCGTTACTTCACTAGTTACTTGGGAAAAGTAATCTGATTACATAAGTCACGTTACTTTTACCCCCAACACTGGTCGTCACATATACGGCTTACATGAATTTTCTAAATCACCCAGTTTGCTCAATAGCTCATGTGATACAATGTTGTGAAGTGATGAAGAGCTCCGATTCGAACCCCGTGAAACTACGGTTTGACAAAACAACTCAAATCGGCATAAGAAAATGAAAATAGCACGGCTCAATCACCATTTTTTTTTATTTTATTTTTCCACTTTTGCATTTGTTAACACTATGGGTTAGGTTTTCTGTAGGGGATATTTTCGACACGCTAGAGCATTAACCATTAGCAACACGCTCCGGATATTTAAATTCTGAACAGCTGCAATACATATCAAGCAGCGTAATAAAAACGCAGCAATACATGACTGTACCATTGTATTAAAAAAAGTGCCAAGGTCACGCATTGATCACGTATTTTAGCGCCACTCTCTGGACATTTCACTTAAAAAAAAAAACAAATCCGATTTTTATGCAAATCTGATTGAAATATTTATATTTAGGTAGTCTGAACAGCAATGAACTACATGAAATTTGATTTGTGAAAACTTGTTTTAAGCTACATTCATATGTGGTTTGGAATCCTATTCAAATTGGACATTTTTTGCAGAAACAAGCTTGTGTTGTTGCGAACCGCATGTCAAGCGGGAAAAGACAATATACGACTAATATACACACCTCTTTGAGTGTTGAAACCAGCGGAGACGGCAGCTAAATAAAGTTGCAAATTCCAGCTTCCTGCGTTTCTGCCGCTGCTTTAGAAGACAAAATATAATCCAGCGCGATGGCAACGCTGTCATATTGCATAACAGCATCTATATTGCAAACTGTATCGCTCTTATTGTTGTTTTTAGCATTGGCATAAAAATGCAACCAGATTGCCATAGAAACCAACACACATTATGTAAAACAGAAGAGCGCTTATGGACACACAAATCGGATATGAACAGTTGTGATGCGCTGTGTGGACAGTTAGTTATTCAAATCAGGTTCCATCCTGATATGGACAAATCGGATTTGGGCTGACAGTCAGAACGAGGCTAAACTGACACAAAAGTGCAGTAAGGTACACAATTATGATGAGCCTGGGTTGTGTATAAGTATCTGAATTATTGATGCAACATCTTCTGAAATAGTTTGACAGCATCTCCAGATCCAGATGGACACAGGCCTAGTCGTGTCTACATGTTGACCTTGTTCAGTGCAAAACTTACATGTGACATACATACAGTGTTTATTTGGAGTCCCTGAGAAACCCTAACACAACGTTTACCTTGGCAGCCGCGAATGCAAATGTTTTTGCTTTCCATAAGTGCTGTTTGGACTAGTTTTCCCTGAGGAGGTCAAGAGTCTGGAATGACCACTTTGGTATCCTCACCTCAATTTCTATGCTCAAATTGGTGTCATTATATCACATGCCTTCTGCAGCGCCCTCATCCACCTCAACGCCATTCGTTTTGAATACAGCGACTCTCGGACAAACACAGAGCCGCACATAAACCTCAGGTTTTCCCAGGTGGATTTGGCACGTCATGTCTTTAGGTGTCTGCCGGCGGTCTTTACTGCAGAACGGCGGTAAAGAGCCTTCGTTTGAGAGGGATATCTCTGGCGTCCTCCCTCCTGACTGTAATAGAATGCGGGACGTGACTGGATTTACAGTGGGAATGTGGGACTAAGCGCGTGGCGAAGCGCTCGACTAATACGGCGGGGCCCGTCTGATGAATGAGAGCGGGCTGGAATCTATCAGCCGCTGATATTATCTATCAGGAACGGACTCTGTCATTCAGTGGCTCTCGGAGGTCAATAAAGGAGCCGTCTGTAGCGCTGATGGATGGAGGTGAGGCATCAATACGAAAACTTGGCTTCGAGTCCAAGGAGACGAGCTCCAGCGTGGCACGGTTTGTTTTTTATTTACTGCGATGTTTACCGAAGGTTGAGGCGTGTGCTGTAAAAGCCACGGCTGTTCAATCAACAGCTGAGCGGACGGATTTCAGTGGATTTGAATCTGTGGGAATTCATTTAATCCTGAAGCAAGGAAGATGGATCGGTGCACAAACACAAAAACCATACTACGGTGTGGACGCAGCGCTTTCTGGTTTAGCTTGGACGTACGGCCGTATTTCTGGATCCACGGCCTCAAGGTTGATGTGTGGCCGTGAAGTATCGGGCCCTCCGGGAGACTAATAGCTCCAGTAATGAAGCGTTGTTTGACTGCGTGATTCATTCAAACACCCAAATCTTTATTGCCGTGTTTGTAAAGGTAGGCCGTATATCAGCGAGGAGCCGGTCAGCGCGGCCTTCTTCTCTTGTTCACACAAACTCTTCCACCAAATCTCAACCCAAAGAGACTCTCAGCTGCGGTTCAACCGCTGAAAGCGGATCAGTTAAAACAGGTATTATGACCCAGACACTCTGGCACCAAGACGAGTCTCTGATTATACCCGGAGTTGATTACTCACCATCAGCGCTGAGGAACGCATCGCATTACTGTGTTGCTCTGAAAAAGCCAACTAATTAGTGGTGTTTTCTAAGGAAAGAATTACTATTATCATTGCTTATAGTTCAAACCATGTGTCTTGTTGAGGAGAGGGACTCAAGTTGTATCTAGAAACCAGAAGATCATTGAGACTTGAAGATGCAAGACTCTTTTCCAAGTCCAAGGCCCAAGAAAAATGTTTTCAAGAAAGCATCATCCAGCACCTTTACCTCTGATTTCCCATCTCTGCATCACTTCAAGCTCTCTATAGGGTGACATACAGCCTCACGGATGTGCGTACGAAGGGTCACTTCTCTCTGGGCTTGTGTGTGATTCATAAACGCCCTCCTCCGCAGTCTGCGACCCTGAGAGAATCTGACCTGGGCCCAGACGCTTTACGTTTTTAGATCCAAAACACGACTTCAGATGGAATCAGATGCGATGTGACGGCAGGCGTTAAAGTCAGATTAACCCCCGGCTGGATCCACGTCTCCGTCTGAGGATGAGGGGCGTGTTGGTGCCGGTGACGCTTGGCTCGTCGCCCCATTCAGGGGAAAGCCTTCGGCGACAAGCGCGAGGCACCGCCGTCGGATTATTCATGAAACTGACAGCCTTAACGGATAGAAATCTCACGTTTGATCCTGCTCCGTGATATCAGATGTCTTTTCCCACGATGCAGCGTGCTGTTTTACATGATACGCTGGCATTCATGAGACATGAAGTTTTACTGCAGCGGAACAAGGAACTGACAACAATTAATAAACTCTTTGAAATCTTTCTTCATCTATGAGAACTTTTGTCATTGTGGGCATTGTCTAACTGTGGATATACACACATTTTTCTAAAAGTTAGTTCCCACCATATCTCAAGCAACTAATTTAGTCTGTGTTTTTTCTGATTGAAATTACAGTGGCTGAAATAACATTAGCACTATTTTTGGGTTCTTTACTGAGACTGTTGTCTTATTAGTAAACAAGTACATTAACATTTTTTTATTTTTTTTTTATTTTTTTTTTTACTTTCTGATATCGGTTCAGTTTCATCATCACCATTTGTATGTTATTTTTTAAATTAATTTTTATTTTATTTTATTTTATTTTATTAAAAAAAAAAAAACAATCTTAAGTAGAGCAGGTATATTTGTAACATTGCCAAAAATACATTGTATGGGTTAAAATTGTTGATTTTCCTTTTATGTCAAAAATCATTAGGATATTAAGTAAAGATCATGTTTCATGAAGATATTTTGTAAATTTCCCATAAATATATCAAAACTTAATTTTTGATTAGTAATATGCATTGCTAAGAACTTCATTTGGACAACTTTAAAGGTTATTTTCGCAATATTTAGATTTGTTGCACCCTCAGATTGCTGATATTCAAATAAATGTATATTATTATTGTATATATTATTGTACCATATATCAATGGAAAGCTCATTCATTTCAGCTTTCGTATGTATAAATCTAAAAAAAAAAAAAAAAAAGTATGACTTTGTGGTTATGACTTATGGTTTTGTGGTTTAGGGTCACATTTATTATTATTTTATCATATGAAAGTCTTGTTTGTAAGTTATGTTTTAAGACGATCTCAAAAAAACTTAATAAATTATTTTCAAACCTTACATTAAAACATTTTATATAATTATTTATTTTTCTACACTGATGGTATATATATATATATAAAATAGAAAAATGAAGTTAAACGTATCCAGTACAGATTTATTGTGATGAGCATTTAACAAAAAGGAACAATTTTTAAATGAGACGTCAACCTTTGGGACACACAAGTGGCCAAAGTTGAAGAAAAAGCCATTTATTTAGCATTTTGTCGTTCCAGATGTCAGATAAAATTGTTATGCAATTGACAGTCAACAATACGGCAAAATCTGATAGAAATCAGCCAGAGCAAACTTTTCATATAAACTCTGTCACTGATGGATTCAGAAAATAATTGCTCTTTTTTATTTTCTGAAAATGAATTATTTGATGATAACAAATATTTAGACAATGAATGTCGACAGTGACTCGTATTCATGCGGCTGCACGATTACCAGTTTAAAATAATGGACAAGGCTTCTGAGAATCAGTTGTTGGAGATTAATCAAATGAACCAGAATGCAAATCATTCTGCAGAGTTTATCTAATGAGTGGAAAGAGAAAATTAACAGACAGAACAGCTAAAGAAACAAATGGTCTCTGCCAGACTAATGCTAATTAGCTGATTCTGGATGAAGCTAATGCTAATACCGCAACATTTACAAAATATTAGAGTTATGCTGGAAAAAAGTTGTTCTTCACTGGCGATTTCCTTCCAGGCCCTAATTTTACACTTTAACCAACACTCTTCATCAAACAGTGAAAAAACATCTATAAATGAATTATGTGTTAATATATATTAATATTAACTTAACTATTTTTTTTTTCCATCTTGTTTTGTTCCTAATTTTTGTCACACAATCTGTTCATGTTGACATCTGTCTAATTTGAGTTGTTTCTACTACTCAAAAAACACAAATTTGCAGCAAAACAAAACCATCATACCGGTACTGGAATTGTGTCATTGCGTGTTTTTTGAAAATATTATGTGTGTTGGAGCACAAATATAGTCATTTATGCAACAGTTTGTTCTGGTTTTCAAATCTGACCGCAACAATTTCTCACACTCGCACATATATTTCGAGGTCACATAGATTAAATTTTAGGAGCATATGTGACTAAAACAGTTGCAATTTTGTGCCCTGTTTAACCCCTTAAGCTTGTAATAGCGGTATCAGTATAGGAATTGCGTCATTGCATGCTTTTTTAAAAATACTATATGTATTGGAGCACAAATATAGACATACACTACCGGTCTAAAGTTTGGGGTCAGTAAATTTTTCTTCTTTTTTTTTTTTTTAAAAGAAATTAATACTTTTATTCACCAAGGGTGTGTTAAATTGATAAAAATTTATAGCAAATACTTGCATTGTTAGAACATATTTATATTTTGAATAAATGCTGTTCTTTTGAGCTTTTCATTCATCAAAGAATCCTGAAAAAATATGACAATTTCTAAATAAATACTTTGCAGGGCAACTGTTGCAATATATAATCCAATATAGATCCAGTATAGAAGGATCATGTGACACTTAAGACTGAAGTAATGGCTGGTGAAAATTCAGCTTTGCATCACAGGAATAATTTAAATTTTAAAGTATATTACAATAGAAACCATTATTTTATATTGTAATAACATTTCGCAATATTACATTTTTTTCTATATTTTTTATTAAAATATAGAACTCGCTCAGAACTCGAAATGTGCACCGCCCCCAGCGCACTAGCAGCTCAATGCAGAGTTGGGAAACTATGGATTGTGAACAAATACAATAATAATTATGAACTATTCCACACGTGTTAACATTTAAGGTGTTTTGTGTAAAATGAGAGCATTTTCATCCATTTAGCCCAATATACGTGGGAATGGGACACTTTTGAATTCAGATATGCCTCATCTTGCAAAATGGAAACACCTAGAGGACATCCATTCAAATAAATATCAATAACTTTTAAAAACAAAATGTTACAAAGAAAATAATTGTTCCCCTGTTTACTGGCACCTAGTAATATATATATATATATATATATATATATAAAACCTTTCTGCAGGACGATGGGCCAAACAGATATTAAAAAACAGACTTTTAAAATATATTTTTTTTATTTGTGTTTATGAATGAATACAATAAAAAAATATAAATTATTTGACCCATGTGTTAAAATTTAGCCTATTTTTATCAAGTTACTCCAATGTATGTGAGTAGGGCACTGTTTAAAATTCAGGTATGCCAAAATCAGTAAAAAATCCAAAATGTGCCAAAGAGCTTAAACGGGTTTGAAAACAAAGTTTCAGGATTGTTTAGATGAGTTTCTCGTGAAATGACTCTTTCAGTTGTGAGCTGATCTTCAGAGCAGATAATATCCTCCAGTTTTCCGTCATTATTGTAACTCGCTCTCTCCAGCTGTCGATGCGATTGATTGACAGTTGCCACAGTGACAGCAGCAGTCGCCGAGGAGACGGGATCACCATGCGTAACGAGAGACAGTCACTTTTCGCCGTGGAGAAACAACCGCTCAGCCCCGCAATGACAGCTTTCAGAGCCGCAGTGACAGAAAGATGGAGAAATGCATTCTAATGCTGCAGAAGTTCTGGAGAGACTCGCTGGATGTTGGCTGGTAACCAAAGAGTTGACGGCAGCCGTTGACTTCCACAGTATGGAAAAATACTTTTGTGTGTTCATCAGAAAAAAAGAAACTCATGCAGGTTTGGAACAGCTTGAGGTAGAATAAAGGATGACAGAAGTCCCTCTTTTTTCCTGTAATAAGTATTCGTTCTCTTTCACCAGGGTCGTGTCAGTGAGTTTGAGCACTAGGACGCTCGACGTGTGTCTCAAGGATCTGATCCATGAAGAAAGTTTACGGATCGCTCCCTCAGAACTGATCCGCGGCTACTAGACATGATAATGAATCCAGCCCCGAGACTCCCACGGTTCTCTTTGTCCGGCCGCGCTTTCATCCTCTCTCGTTCTCTCTGATTGATCACATGTATTGTGTGTCGTCCCTCTATTTTACAGTTGAGGGTTCTTGAAAGGGCCGCTACGTCAATCTGTCGCTTCTCGCGCACCAAAAGAAAGAGATTTTTTTTATATGAATCAGCCTCCACACTTTCATCAGTTTCACAGTGTTTGATGCGCTGGACGTCTCAGACGACTCTCGCCGCTTTTATAAAGGCCCCGCGCCGAACCCTAGTGAGCTGCCTACCTAGACGCCACCGAAACACATCACAGACACACCTGCGGTCACGTTCAACAGTATTAAAGACAAGTACTTCTGCACAGAGTGCACTCCAGCAAATTCGGTAGAAAAATTACAAGATGTTACAATTAAATAGTCATTAAAGAGGTCCTATTATGCTCTTTTACAAAGTTGCACTAGAACATGCTCTCATCCTTGGTGGCTCGAAAAACGCATTATAAGGGTCGCAGTCATAAGGGTACATTTTTTTGAAACAGAGACAAAATATCTTCTTGCAACATAACCTTTACTTAATATCCTAATGATTTTTGGCATAAAAGTAAAATCAATAATTTTGACCCATACAATGTATTGTTGGCTATTTATTTATTTATTTATTTATTTATTTATTTATTTATTTATTTATTTATTCATTCATTTATTTATTTATTTAATAAAACAGATAATGATAATGATATGCATTTATAATGTGTATACTTTATAGATATTTTTAATTTATTTTATAATAATATTAATAAAATGTGACCCTGGACGACAAAACCAGTCATAAGGTTAAATTTGACAAAACTGAGATTTATGCATCATATGAAAGCTCAATAAATAAGCTTTCTATTGATGTATGGTTTGTTAGGATAGGACAATATTTGGCCGAGATACATCTATTTGAAATCAGAAATCAGAGGATGCAAAAAAATCAAAAAGACTGAGAAAATCACCTTTAAAGTTGTCCAAATTAGGTTCTTAACAATGCATATTACAAATCAAAAATTACATTTTGATATGTTTACAGTAGGAATTTTACAAAAAATCTTCATGGAACATGAACTTTACTTAATTTCTTAATGATTTTTGGCATAAAAGAAAAATCAAAAATTTTGACCCATGCAATGTATTTTTGGCTATTGCTACAAATATACCCCAGCGACTTAAGACTGGTTTTGTGCTCCAGGGTCACAAATAGTTTTAATAAATACTTGTTTTTTATTATTATTATTATTATTATTATTATTATTATTATTAAATAAAGACAGTTTAAGTATTTGTTTGTTTGTTTAAATGTCATTTATAATGTTTCTATATTACTTTTTTACACTTAATAACATATTGGATGTTTAAACATCTTGGAAAATAAACAACATTTTATCTTGGAAAATGCTTCAAACAGAAACCAACCCCAACAATCCTCAGAACGTTACCGAAAAATGAAATGAAAAGTTACTAAAATTGTGATGCAGTCTGTATTTCTCCGTGATATCTCTCTTTATCTAAGTCACCTGTGCTGCATGTGTGTGAGAGTCAGTCTGATGACTTCATGAATGAATACAACATGCAACAAAGCAGAAAACACACACACACACACACACACACACACACACACACACACACACGTAATGGTTGGCTCTGTTAATTGCACTGAGAGTTATGGGCTGTATTGATGAGGTCTAATCACGGCTGTCAATGATATTTATGAGCTCAGCGTCACAAACGTGCTGGTCAGATTAAAGCCTCATTAATAAAGTCCGTCCAGCAGGTATTAAACAGCTCATCTCACTCCAGCAGGAAGAAAGCTTACACCACATTATAATTCATTAATACGGCAACAACCCCACCGCCAGCTCTCTCTCTCTGTGTGTGTGAACTCCGGCTGGGTGAATCCCAGTAATTAAAGCATAAATTGGGCCTATTGAGACTCACAGACCGAACACACGACGCCCCAAACAATCACCCGATTTCTGCTCCGCAAACGCACACGCTTTCAAATCGAAATCAAAGAGCGTCCAAAACCACCAAATCTGATCTGAATCTTAATGACATGAATGCAGAGCTTTATCTGGCACACGCACACATGTGAATCCCCATCTCACAGACACTCACAGACAGCCAACAGTCTGCGGAGGTCAAAGGTCAGAGGGACAGTGAGAGGTCAGTGCTGTAACTACACCAGCATCTCTCTCAGTGATGTGTTTGATAAAGCGATTACAGACGTCCTCAGGGTTCAGAGGCCATGAGTCACACTAACTCTCTCTCTCTCTCTGTGTGTTAGTAGTCCAGATTCCTGACCAGCTTGTGATGCTGTGTTCATGTGTGTGACTGGAATATTATGAGTACTGTAGTCTCATAGAAGTACAACACATGACAGTGTGTGTGTGTGTGTGTGTGTGTGTGTGGTTTCTAACATGAGCTACACACACACACACACACACACACACACACACACACACACACACACACACACACACACACACACACACACACACACACACACACACACACACACACACACACACACACACACACACACACTTCACTAGATTAATGAAGACATCTCATTCAAACAGTGGATTTTATTTACCAAAACCATACCTATCCCTAAATAAATACAAAACCAATCTAACTTAAACCTGGCCATAACTAAAATAAACTAAAACTAGCCAAACCTAAACTAAATCTAACCATAACTAAACCTAACCAATCCTAACCTAAACCTAACAATAACAAAATCTAACCGAAACTATCCCCAAATAAATACAACCAAACCTAACATAAACCTGACCACAACTAAAACTAACTAAAACTAGCCAAACCTAAACTATATATAAGCATAACTAAACCTAACCAATCCTAACCTAAACCTAACAATAACAAATTCTAACGGAAACTATCCCCAAATAAATACAACCAAACCTAACATAAACCTGACCACAACTAAAACTAACTAAAACTAGCCAAACCTAAACTAAATATAAGCATAACTAAACCTAACCAATCCTAACCTAAACCTAACAATAACAAAATCTAACCGAAACTATCCCCAAATAAATACAACCAAACCTAACATAAACCTGACCACAACTAAAACTAGCCAAACCTAACTTAAATCTAGCCATAACTAAATCCAACCAAACCTAAATCTAAATATGTATAACCAAACCTAACTTAAACATAACCATAACTAAACCTAACCAATCATAACCTAAACCTAACCAAACCTAACAATAACTAAATCTAACTGAACCTATCCCTAAATAAATACAACCAAACTTAACCTGACCACAACTACAACTAACCAAACCTAACCTAAATATAACCATAACTAAATCTAACCAAACTGAACTCTAAACATATACAGTATACCCAAACCTAACTTAAACCTAACCTAATTTTACAATAACTAAATTTAGTCAAACCTAAATCTAAATAAATATACCCAAACCTAATTTAAAGGTAACCATACCTAAACCTAACCATTCCTAACCTAAAAATAACCATAAATAAATCTAACCAAACCTAACCCTAAATAAATATTACCAAACCTAACCTTAACCTCACCACAACTAAACCTAACCTAGATCTAACCATAACTAAATCAAACTAAAACTAGCCAAATCTAACCTAAAACTAACCATAACTAAATCTAACCAAACCAAACTGTAAATATATATAACCAAACCTACTGTAACTTAAACCTAACCTAATTGAACCATAACTAAATATAGCCAAACCTAAATCTAAATAAATATAACCTAACCTAGCTTAAACATAACCATAACTAAACCTAACCAATCCTAACCTAAACCTAACCATAACTAAATATAACCAAACCTAAATGAATATAACCGAATGTAACTTAAACCTAACCAAACCTAACAAAACCAAATGTAATCAAACCCAACTATAAATAAATCTAATCAAACCTAACCCTAAATAACTATAACCTAACCCTCACCATAACTAAACCTAACCAATCCTAACCTAAAAATAGCCATAACTAAATCTAACCAAACCTAAATCAATATAACCAAATGTTAAAACTTAAACCTAACCATATCTAAACCAAACCAAACCTAACCCCTAACCAAACCCAATCTAAACCTAACCAAATCTAACTTTAACCTAACTATAAATAAACCAAATTTAACAGAAAATTAACCCCAATCTCAATTTTTCCCTAATCCTAACCCTAATAAACCTACAAAAACCCGATCAAACCCTAATACAATGGCTGATATCAGGGGTTTGATCAGTTTTTTTTTTTCCTAGTTAGAATGGTCATAAATTCTAAAATAAGGTTACATTGAAATGTTGATTAGTCTAAGTTGAATCCAGAAAGTAAGACTGATTGCCCCTTGACTAACTACTAGTTGGTCAAACTAGTTCTTAAGACACCGTCTTAACATAGTGGCTAATTTTATGAAACTGGCCCCAGGAGATTAATAAGCAAACATGATTTATCTTTGTATTTGAAACAGTGAGCAACTCATTTAATAACCTTGTGATTTAACATTGTTAAGTTAAACTGAGAAAAGGAGTATAACAAAAAGCAAAAAGTTTGATTATTAGCACTTAATTACTATACATACGCAATATAATGTAAAATGGGGTAAATAATTGCTGGTCCCCATGATGACTGGTTTATCATCAGATTTACAAAAGTACATATTTTACTGGATAAGTAATTGTTTAATGTTTGGAATAAATGCATAACCACAGCTGATATTTAAATACAACATATTTAGAAGTAACTGCACTCTTACTGTCACTAACAATAATTCCAATAGTACTTCATGATTATCGATGTGTTTCCACTGCAAAATAACAAACATACTCCACAAATATCACTACAATTTTTTTGAAATGCTGTAGCAAATTCAGTCATTTTGGGCCATAAGAATCCTGTGAAATGCTGGTGGGAATGTCTAAATATTTCTATTGTGTAGTTCAGTTGGCGTTTAGCTGGCTTTGGAAAATCACACATGAAAAGAAACCTGGCAGATGTTTCCTGCAATTCTGATTTGTCTTTCTGCACTTTTCATTATTCTCCACCAGCAAAACCATTGTGAGAGAAGCTTTCGATAGAATCCAAACACACACACACACACACACACACACACACACACACACACACACACACACACACACACACACACACACACACACACTCACACACACACACACACACACACACACACACACACACACACACTCACACACACACACACACACTTGCTGTGTCTGTAAGCTGTGTGAAGAATGAGCTGATGTCTGAGCGCTGATGGATCGTGCTGTAGGTGTATAAAACAGTTCAGTTTGCCTTTGTTTGTTTCCTCAGAGTTTGTATTAATGACGTGCCAGCGTCTCTGTCGAGATGCTCCCAGCATGCTTTGCTCGTGCTAACAGAGCTGATGGGAGCGGGGCGGGCATTCATCACTGTCAGTCACAGCTCAGCGGCGGTTCTGATTGGATGGTCAAGATTTAGAGAGAACAAAAGCTCAGCACAATGATTTCACAATCGGCAAACTAGACAACGTGTGTGTGTGTGTGTGTGTGTGTGTGTGTGTGTGTGTGTGTGTGTGTGTGTGTGTGTGTGTGTGTGTGTGTGTGTGTGTGTGTGTGCGAGAGAGAGACGGTTTTGCTGCTGAAGTGCTACACCTGCACACCGTCAGCAGATCGACCCGCGGCTGAACACGCTTACACACGCACATGCACACACGCACAGAAGCGGCGGCACGTTACCTCTGAAAGCCCTGGCGAGGATCCTGAGGACTCAGGAGCTGAAAAACAAAAGCAGTTCCATTTAAAACCACACAAACACACATGAAAGTGTCAGTGAAATCAGTTTCCCTTCGCTCGTCCCATCAGTCTAATCTCAGGAATCAGTCAGCGGAGGGAAAGAGGAAACACGCCGCCGTAAAGTTCATCACGCCATCAGCGGGCGGCTGAACGTGGGAAGCGTTCGTTCGGCGAGTAATTGAACTGCAGGCGTCTGAAAGGTCAGAGATTATTGGACAACTGACAATCCAGGAAAAGCAGTCGATTCATTTAGCGAGAGAAAGCGGGAGATTTCTATGAGTTTCTATGAGACTGTGAGCGATCACCGATTGTAAGAGCAGAAGTCGTTTCTCTCGGCGGCCGCGACACGGCTTTGAGTGATAGTAAAGACTGTGTAAATACTTCTGTTGTTTTATGATTTTCCTTCTCAAGACACCATAAAAATTACACATTGGTGCACAAATACTGATAAAAAAGTAACAAATGGCAACAAAGTGATCAAAAGTGACGTTAAAGACATTTATAATATTACAAAACATTTCTGTTTCAAATAAATGTTGTTCTATTCATCTGTAAATCCTGAAAAATAAAACGTATCACAGTTTCCACCAAAATATTGGGCAGCACAATTGTTTTCAACATTGATAATAAATCAGCGTATTGGAATGATTTCTGAAGGACCATGTGATACTGAAGACTGAAGTAATGATGCTGAAAATTCAGCATTGTATCACAGCGATCAATTACATTTTAACAGATATTCACATAGAAAACAGCTATTTTGAATTGTAATAATATTTCACAATACTACTGTTTTTATTGTAGTTTTGGTTAAATACTTCTTACCAAATATATACTTGAGTTTGAGTGCATATTTGATGTGAGTGTATACCTACTTAACCATATTTTGGGGACAAATTTGTACCCAAAGGTGAGCTATAAAAAGTCAAAAGTCATTCAAATTCAGTTCAGTTCAACGTCTCCCAACGCAACTTCTTAACTTAAGTCAACTCAACCCAAAATTAAACTCAGATCAACTGAATTTAGTCCAGCTCTCTTAGTCCACAACCAAAACCAAACTAAATCAGCACAACCCAACCCAACCCAAATCAACTCAATTCAAACCAACACAAATCAACTCAACCCAACTCAACTTAAACCAACAAAAAACACAACCCAAACCAAATCATCTCAAATCGAATCAACACAACTTGACTCAACTCGACACTTAACTTGACTCAACCCAACCCAACTCAAACTAACACAACTTGAGACAACTCAACCCAACCCAAAACAACTCAAACCAACACAATTCAACCCAATCTAACTCAACTCAACACAACCCAACCCAAAGCAACTCAACTCAAACCAAAACAACTCAAAACACAACCCAAATTAACACAACCAACACAAATTAACTCAACCCAACTCAACTTAAACTGACAAAACACAACGTAAATCAACTCAAATCAATACAACTTGACTCAACCCAACTCAAACTAACACAACCGAACTCAAACCAACACAACTCAACCCAAACTAACACACCACAACTTAACCCAACGCAACTCAACCCAACAAAACTTAACTCAAACTAACACAACACAACACAACTTAAATGAATTCAGCTCAGCCCAGCTAACTGCAGTTTATCCTGAACAGATATGTTCACTAAATGCATAAATCCAACTCAACCCAACATAAAATTCAACTGAACTGAACTCAAATCAATATTTCAACCCAACTAACTTCACCTGAACTGAATTCAACTCATTTCAACTCAACCAAACACTGCTGAGTTATGAGTTAAATTTATTTGAATTCAGTTGTACTCATTTCAACCAAACATGATTCAGTTTACCTCATTGTATAAATACACACTTTTCAAAGTAAATATAATGTTTTACAAGAAAATACCATATCAGTCTTTCTACAAACTTACCATTTCTTTGAAATTCTTTTCAAAATTGACTAGCAATTTTCAAGTGGAAATTATTTCAAAGTAAGGGTATGTTTACTCTACAACAATGTGCCTGATGTCAATGTTTTCACAAATTTGGGCTTTGGAGTTTACACGAAGACAATAACGGCTTTGTTTTCAGTTTGTATTTTCAGGCTCTCAAAATGCCACTGTCATGGTCTGCTTTAGTTGAAAATGTTGTTGTGTAAACATCCCAAACAATTCTACACGGTTTTCAGCGTATGAGGGTTTAGCGAATATGACGTCAGCTGTCTGTCTGTTCAGCCCCATACTGATGACTGACAAACCCGTCAGCCAATCAAAACGCAGAACGTGAGTACTGGCTCTGCCTGTGCTGAATCATGGCACAGCTTCTGTTAGGTGTGTGGTGTGAACAGCGCTGAGTGTGTTTGCGCTGATGGGCTCGTGCTCCAGCGGCAGCAGGTGAGTTTTACAGCTTCTGATTGGCTACTGTGCCACTGTGGCCGTGTCCGCCGAGCGCTCGTCCCCTGGGTCCTCATTAAACTCTGAAGACGCTTCACTCGCAGGATTCCTCAACACTCTCTCAATTGGTTCTGGAGTCCCATGAGGCTTTGCAACCAGTTAAAGTCCATTACGCTCACAAGCAGCCAAACATCTAGAAGCAGCTTCAGCGTAACCAGCGGCGGTGTGTTCAGTGTCGAGAGCAGAAGATCATTTTAACGGCAAAACGCTGCGGTAAAAACCTGCTAATTGGTTACCAGTATAAGCATTTCACTCGCATTTGTGATTAACAATAGATGTGTTTGAACTCTAATGCACTTTGGAGTAAGTGTGTGAATAAAAAAATGGTGATGAAATAGAGGAGGTTCTAAACTGGTTTATGCTGGTCCTAAACTGGTTTATGCTGGTCCTAAAATGGTTTATGCTGGTCCTAAGATGGTTTATGCTGGTCCTAAGATGGTTTATGCTGGGCCTAAAATGGTTTATGCTGGTCCTAAAATGGTTTATGCTGGTCCTAAGATGGTTTATGCTGGGCCTAAAATGGTTTATGCTGGTCCTAAGATGGTTTATGCTGGTCCTAAGATGGTTTATGCTGGGCCTAAAATGGTTTATGCTGGTCCTAAGATGGTTTATGCTGGGCCTAAAATGGTTTATGCTGGTCCTAAGATGGTTTATGCTGGTCCTAAGATGGTTTATGCTGGGCCTAAAATGGTTTATGCTGGTCCTAAGATGGTTTATGCTGGTCCTAAAATGGTTTATGCTGGCCCTAAAATGGTTTATGCTGATCCTTAGCTGGTTTATGCTGGCCCTAAACTGGTTTATGCTGGTCCTTAGCTGGTTTATGCTGGCCCTAAAATGGTTTATGCTGGTCCTAAAATGGTTTATGCTGGTCCTAAAATGGTTTATGCTGGGCCTAAGATGGTTTATGCTGGTCCTAAAATGGTTTATGCTGGTCCTAAGATGGTTTATGCTGGGCCTAAAATGGTTTATGCTGGTCCTAAAATGGTTTATGCTGGCTCTAAAATGGTTTATGCTGGTCCTAAAATGGTTTATGCTGGTCCTAAGATGGTTTATGCTGGGCCTAAGATGGTTTATGCTGGTCCTAAAATGGTTTATGCTGGTCCTAAAATGGTTTATGCTGGTCCTAAAATGGTTTATGCTGGTCCTAAGATGGTTTATGCTGGTCCTAAAATGGTTTATGCTGGTCCTAAAATGGTTTATGCTGGGCCTAAAATGGTTTATGCTGGTCCTAAAATGGTTTATGCTGGTCCTAAGATGGTTTATGCTGGTCCTAAAATGGTTTATGCTGGTCCTAAAATGGTTTATGCTGGGCCTAAAATGGTTTATGCTGGTTCTAAAATGGTTTATGCTGGTCCTAAAATGGTTTATGCTGGTCCTAAAATGGTTTATGCTGGTCCTAAAATGGTTTATGCTGGTCCTAAAATGGTTTATGCTGGTCCTTAGCTGGTTTATGCTGGCCCTAAAATGGTTTATGCTGGTCCTAAGATGGTTTATGCTGGTCCTAAAATGGTTTATGCTGGTCCTAAAATGGTTTATGCTGGTCCTTAGCTGGTTTATGCTGGCCCTAAAATGGTTTATGCTGGTCCTAAAATGGTTTATGCTGGTCCTAAAATGGTTTATGCTGGTCCTAAGATGGTTTATGCTGGTCCTAAAATGGTTTATGCTGGTCCTAAGATGGTTTATGCTGGTCCTAAGATGGTTTATGCTGGCTCTAAAATGGTTTATGCTGGTCCTAAAATGATTTATGCTGGTCCTAAGCTGGTTTATGCTGATCCTAAAATGGTTTATGCTGGTCCTTAGCTGGTTTATGCTGGTCCTAAAATGGTTTATGCTGGTCCTAAGATGGTTTATGCTGGTCCTAAGATGGTTTATGCTGGCTCTAAAATGGTTTATGCTGGTCCTAAAATGATTTATGCTGGTCCTAAGCTGGTTTATGCTGGTCCTAAAATGGTTTATGCTGGTCCTTAGCTGGTTTATGCTGGCCCTAAAATGGTTTATGCTGGCCCTAAAATGGTTTATGCTGATCCTTAGCTGGTTTATGCTGGCCCTAAACTGGTTTATGCTGGTCCTTAGCTGGTTTATGCTGGCCCTAAAATGGTTTATGCTGGTCCTACGCTGGTTCATGCTGGTTCTAAGATGGTTTATGCTGGTCCTTAGCTGGTCCTGAACAGGAGGGGCCAGCTTAGGACCAGCTTAAACCAGCTAAAACCAGCATTCCAGCATCAAAACATACCTAACCAGCATATGCTGTTTTTTTCAACATGACTGTAAGTCAGTAAAACCTGTTACTACTGTATTTTTACAGTAAAGAAACAACAGCTGCCATTTTGGCTCTACTGTATGTACATGAGCTGACCAACCATGGTCATTTACTGGCATTAATGTACTGTACTTGTGGAAACACACACACTCACACACTCAAACGCAGTGTCAGAAGCAGATCTGCTGTAACATGGTGGAATAACATCATCTCGGCTCGTTCTGCTGCTCCAGTCGTGTGGAAATTACACATGGTGAAAGCAGAGCTTTAAAAATTCAGATGAGCTGGATGTGAACATATGTATGTGTGCGCCGCGAGAAATGGCTCTCTTCCTCAGAATAAGTGGCTGTGCGGCGGGGGGTCGCGCCATGAAAACCTCCCCACGCGCTCTCTCTCACAAACAAACTCTTTCCCCAAATACATCAGCTTTTACTCTGAGCTCCAGACATGACAAGACGCTGTTATCCAGCTCTGCACATAAGAATCTCTGATACCAGTGTTTAGACAGCTCATCATAATACAAATAAAGAAGGCACAGTGCACATTATTTCAGTTTTCTTCCCCACTAAATTCTATTTATAATATTAATCGAGCATATTTTGCGCCAAAAATATTGTATTCATTCTATTTGACTCAAATTAAATAGTCTTTCTGCTTCTTTTTTGATTTGTTACATTAAATAATTAAGTTCAGGCAAGAATTTAAAAAAAAGAAAGTAAATTCAATATAAGTACTCAATTTAAGCTTGTAGAATTTAAAATGTGAACTTATAAGTCTATTTTACATGGAATTGTTTGTTATTTTTACAAAGATTGTTTAAGTAAATATCAAAGTCATGATCCCGTTGTTCCCATCATGCACTTGGGCATGAATAATTAATACGTTTTTTTTTTTTTTTTTGCTGTTTTCGAGATGTATTTAAACTGTTTTATGGTTGGTTTTGTTGTTAGGTTAAGTAACTTTGCTGTTTTGTAACATCTAGAGATATTTTTTTATTCAAAATGACCCATTCATACTCAAACTATTTCTTGCTTGTTA
>NC_133363.1:937557-956061 GCF_049309525.1 Garra rufa | reverse complement strand
CTCGAGAGGCTGATTCCCTTAGTAAATCATTTAGCAGCGTGGAAACTTCTGCCAAATGTATCTCAATGGGTCCTGCGAACAGTAGAGAAAGGATACAGAATTCAGTTTGGCGGCTCCCCGCCACCTTTCCAAGGGGTTCTAGCCACTACGGTGGCCCCACAGCAGGCTCTGGTTTTAGAACAAGAAGTAGACACTCTTCTAAAGAAAGGGGCCATCGAGGTGGTCCCTCCAGATCCGTTACTTCATTGTTCCGAAGAAGGATGGAGGTTTGCGTCCGATTTTAGACCTCAGGCTGCTCAATCGTACAGTACTGAGGCTCAAGTTCAGAATGCTCACTGTCAAGCAGGTCGTGTCACAAATCAGGTCCGAGGACTGGTTTGTCACAATAGATCTCAAGGACGCATACTTCCATATCTCCATCCTTCCTCAGCACAGGAGGTTCCTCAGGTTTGCTTTTGGGGGCAAAGCATACCAGTACAGGGTTCTTCCGTTCGGTCTAGCACTCTCACCCAGAACTTTTACCAAGTGTGTAGATGCGGCACTGGCTCCGTTGTGACTCCAGGGCATCCGCATACTGAATTATATAGACGACTGGCTCATCCTGGCACAGTCGAGAGAAGTAGCGGTTCGACATCGAGATGTCGTTCTCGCCCACATGGAAGTTCTAGGGTTAAGGCTGAACTCCAAGAAAAGCGTTCTTTCTCCATCTCAGAGAACCACCTATCTAGGAGTAGTTTGGGATTCGACCACGATGCGGGCACAAATGTCTCCCGCACGGGTACAGTCAGTCCTCAACGCAGTCGCGAGAGTCAGACTAGGCCACTCACTCACTGTGAAGCAGTTCCAAGTTCTGCTAGGTCTCATGGCAGCAGCGTCCAACGTTATACCTCTTGGCCTGCTGTACATGAGGCCTTTACAGTGGTGGCTCAGGACCAAAGGGTTTTCCCCGAGGGGCAACCCGTTCCGTATGATCAAGGTCACGCGGCGCTGCCTTCGTGCCTTAGACATATGGAAGAAACCTTGGTTCCTGTCTCAGGGCCCGGTGTTGGGAGCTCCATGTCAGCGTCTGACACTAACTACAGACGCCTCCCTCACCGGCTGGGGAGCGGTCATGAGTGGCCGCTCGGCCCAAGGTCTGTGGAGCGCACGCCAACTGTCGTGGCATATCAATCGCCTGGAGATGCAGGCAGTGTTTCTAGCTTTGAGACACTTCCTCCCAGACATCAAAGATCACCATGTGTTGGTACGCACCGACAACACATCGGTGGTCGCTTACATCAACCACCAAGGAGGTCTGCGGTCGCGCCCCTTGAACAAGCTGGCACACCAGATCCTCATGTGGTCCCAGGGAAAGCTTCTCTCGTTAAGAGCAATGTACATTCCTGGGCATCTCAATTTGGGAGCAGACGCCCTGTCGAGGCAGGGGCTGAGGCCCGGGGGATGGAGACTCCACCCAGAGGTGGTGGAGGCCATTTGGAACAAGTTTGGCAGAGCCCAAGTAGATCTATTTGCGAGCCAGGAGACAACACACTGTCCCCTTTGGTTCTCTCTGACTCATCCAGCTCCTCTGGGGCTGGATGCTATGGTACAGGCGTGGCCGAGGCTCCGCCTGTACGCCTTTCCCCCGATCGCTCTGCTCCCGGGAGTTCTGGAGTTGTGGAAGCTGAGGGTGTGGCCCCTGAGGGGGCACATCTCTTAGCTTCAGGTCTCTCAACCGAGGTTGTTGAGACCATACTCCAATCCAGAGCTCCCTCGACGAGGAAGTTATACACCGGGAAGTGGAATATGTTTGTCCTTTGGTGCACGCAACACCACATTGACCCAGTTCACTGCCCAGTAGGCTCAGTGCTGGACTTTTTGCAAGCCCGCCTCTCGGCCGGTAATGCACACTCTACGTTGAGGGGCTACGTGGCGGCTATAGATGCCTTCCATGCTCCCTTCGGCGCCACCTCCCTCGGGAGACTTCCCCTGGTATCACGCTTCCTCCGCGGTGCGCTGAGGCTGAGGCCCCCGATGCGCTCTCGTGTCCCTACTTGGGACTTGGCCGTGGTACTTGAGGCTCTCTCTAACCACCCTTTCGAGCCTATTGAGGACATCTCGGACAAGTTGCTGTCCTTTAAAACAGCCTTTTTGTTGGCCATCTCTTCCCTCAAGAGAGTGGGTGATCTTCAGGCCCTTTCAGTGGCCCCCTCTTTTCTAGACTTTGCACCTGGAATGGTCAAAGCGTTTCTGCACCCCAAGACGGGCTACGTGCCCAAGGTGCCCTCTGCTGTACCGCGGCCTGTAGTGCTTCAGGCCTTCTGTCCTCCTCCCTTTAAAGAACCGGGACAACGGAAGCTTAACTGTGTGTGTCCAGTGCGAGCACTGGACACATACGTCCACAGAGCTGCCCTGTGGAGGAAGACGGACCAATTGTTTGTTTGTTTCGGTCCTCATAACAAGGGTCTTCCAGCTTCTAAGCAAACTCTAAGTCGGTGGATCTCGGATGCCATTTCCTTATCATACAAGTCCTTAGGCCTTCCCTCTCCTTTGGAAGCCAAGGCACACTCTACCCGCAAAGTTGCGGCCACCAAAGCTTTCCTGTCAGGTGTCTCCCTGCAGGATATATGTAACGCTGCGGGCTGGTCCACGCCACTCACGTTTGTGAGGTTCTACGAGTTAGACCTCCCTCATACCCCAGGCTCTCAGGCCTTACTTTCTGAAGCCCCTACCACGAGTAGGGCCCTTTAATGTGGGGTTCCCCCCCCCCCTCTGTTATCCTGCTTGTCAGCAGTTGTTATCTCGGGCTACTTTCGCCCTATTTATCTACGAGCTAAGGCTCTCTCTCTATCCTGCTTTTCAGCAGTTGTTATCTCGGGCTACTTTCGCCCTATTTATCTACGAGCTAAGGCTCTCTCTCTTCCTGCTTATCAGCAGTTGTTATCTCGGGCTACTTTCGCCCTATTTATCTACGAGCTAAGGCTCTCTCTCTATCCTGCTTATCAGCAGTTGTTATCTCGGGCTACTTTCGCCCTTATTTCTACGAGCGAAGGCTCGCTATTACTCTGCCTCAGGGCACTATATCTCAGGCTACTTTCGCCTTTCTGCCTACTAGGCAGCCATTTTTTGGGCATACTGCCCCCCTTTTCTGCTACACATTCAGCAGGTCTTTGAAATTCTGGTGGCGTGGGTATATCGTTCCCAAAGCGTGGTGACGCAGCTCGACGTTCCCGAAGGGGAACGCCTCGGGTTTCGTATGAAACCCTAGTTCCTCGAGGGAACGAGACGCTGCGTCGCCTTCCACAATTTCGGCATCCCTGCAGCGCTCCTGGTGGCAGAAGCTGCCGGCTGCATTCACCGCATGTGCTTTATAGTTTCCTGGTTCATGACGTCACCCCGCCCGTGACGTCACAGCGCGTTTTCCTATTGGACTGATTAGACACGTGTTTCAGAGCGTGGTCACGCTGGGGGCGTTCCCAAAGCGTGGTGACGCAGCGTCTCGTTCCCTCGAGGAACTAGGGTTTCATACGAAACCCGAGGCGTTTGTTTATTTTTGGAACTGTCACTAATGGTCATATTTTTGCTTTGATTAGTGATTGCATTTTTACCATTTAGAAGGATTTGTTTTTGAAATTTTTATTTTGTTGATTATTATTGAGCTGCAGGCTTTGACTCACACAAGTGACTGCAATTTAATTTAATTAAGAAGATTCAATTATTTATTTTAATTATTTTGCCTTCTGTTCCATGTTACAAAATGTTCTATATGTTTCCTAAAATAAAACATACTGTGTTCCGTAAAAAAAAAAAAATGTAATGACATCTAAATATAGCATTGTAGAGCAGTAATTACAATACCGTGATACCGTGAAACCGTGATATTTTTATCCAAGGTTATCATACCGTCAGAATCTCATACCGGCCCATGCCTAGTTGTGAAATAAAATGTCGACCCATGAAGAGGTAATTATGACTGTCAAGCTTTGGGGTGCTGATAAACTCCATCCACGTTTGGATTATCATCAATAGTGTTTTTTTAGCTTTTTGTTCAAGATTCAATTCAAGTTTATTTGTATAGCGCTTTTCACGATACAAATCATTGCAAAGCAACTGTACAAAAATGTAGGTTACTACAATATATTTAGTAGCTTACTAGTGGTGACTACTGCATGTCAAGTCGATGTACACATGGTATAGATGTATGTTAAAATCAGTAATGGTGTAATCAAACAGATGATGAACACTAATAGTAATGATTATGTGTTGCAATCAAACTTGTAGCAAAATTGTGTAGTGCTGTATGTTGTTTCAAGGCTGGCATCATCGGCGGTCCTCTGAGGGGTTGGCATCATCTCTTCTTCTGAATCTAGACTGAATCTTGTGTAATTCCTAGTTACCACGGGATGGAAATCCCTCAGGCCATTTTTGTTCAAAATGTCGTTTATTTATTTATTTATTTTTTATTTATGAAATAAAACATCCAAGTGTTTATAAAAAAGAATGCATGAAGCTAGAATAAAATGTTTTCGTTTACAAGCAGATACCCTGCTTTTTCTTTTGATGTTTTGTATGTTCAGATATTCATATAACAATATATATACAAATTAATACCTAAATAGGGACATAGTAGTATACTTAAAGTATGATATAAAGTTCACTTAAAGAAAACTTATGAGTATACTTAGTATAAATCTACTAAACTAGTAGTTTACTGAGACTATACTTCAAAGTGTACTAAAAATTCATAAAAAGAATATATTCATAATAAGTTAACTTATAGCATACTTGCAGTACACACTGAAAACATAGATGTAAACTAGTTTACATTTACTTTTATATACTAGAAAGTGGGCCAATTTAGTCCCAAGGAGTATTGAAATAGTACGCTTAAATGTATACTACCAGTACACTGACGTTTGCATATATACTACTTAAAGTATGCATATACTTGAACTTTACTTAAGTATACTTATTTTTGGGAAGGGAAGTTTTCAAAATTTGTGTAATGTTTCCGAAATTTACTGGAAATGTTTGCAACCCTAGATAAAAACGACTAAAATAGATGTTGGCTTGAGAAAGCCAGACTTGATAGATTCCCATTAGCTTAGCATTATGCTAACATCAAACTTGGTCGTAGAAAAAAAAAATACTCCATAATATATTCAGCTGTGGACATTTACTACTTATGAAAGCAGCAGATATTTTATTACCTTTTTAAGCATAAAACACTGCTGGCAGAAAGACTAATTTTGTTAAACTCGAATCACAAAGAGCAGCACGCGGTGCAGGATTTGCATGAATTCATTCAGACGTGTGTACAAACATAAGCTTATTAAAACACATTCCTGCCTTTCTTCTCTTGCGTTCCTGCAGAAGACAAACACCTTTTATTTGCGGCGAAGAACAGAGCAGCTGGCGACACGGACGCGAGCAAAGCCACCGATCGGAGACAAAGACTGGAAGCGCTTAAGCGGAACATAATTACCAATAATTGATTGTGTTGAAGGCCGTTTTTATTTGGGCAGGATGAATGAAGCTGGCAGCGCTTTCAAAAGCGCCTCGGGTTCTGTGAGGGTCCGCGAGACACGCCGGTCGCGTTTCATTTATGTTTCTGTCAAAAAGAAGCCGCCCACCACTATTTTCCCCAAGATTTTACAGTCTCCCAAACCACCAACAGATTTAATTACATTGTTCGTGCAGCGTTTGATATTTGAACCCTGGCTAAAAATACTTTTTGAAAGCCTTAAAACAATCACGTCGTGAACTCGTAAGCGAGGGTCAGTTTTCGGGGCGCTTTCCGCAGCCGATTTCACTTCCACTTCATCCATCACGCTGGAAAAAAACCAAAGGTTGAGCACAGTGCATTGTGGGATACCACATTACTACTACTGTACTAACAAAATAACTTGACGTTGATGAGGTAAATGGAAACACACCAGCTGAAGATGAAATCAGAGCGAGCGCTGAACATCCGAATGTCTCTCTGGTGTCCTGTTGAACCCAAACGAGAAAAACCAGGAGCTCGTTGCCATAAACTCTCGTCTTTAGCAACGGTGTGGGAGGCTGTATAATCCCAATCATAATTTGTAATAATATGGTTAATTTAATGAGCTGGCAGGGTTCAGGGACGCGATGTGGAGTTTGATTAATGATGGAGTTGATGTGTTCAGATGTAATTAGGGGAATTACGGCTCCGTTTCCGTCGGAGAGAAAATATTCACCACGGTGCTGTTAGTGAACGTCGAATCACTACTAAAATACTGCAGAAACACACATTCCGCTTCTCCTGCTCTCCAAGCGCATTATTTATTCCTGCAAAGTGACTTTTGGCGAAATGCATCATTAATTACTCTTAACAAGGAATATGGGGCTGATTGATTCAAATGCGGCCCATTTAGTCAACAAATATTCAAAGACAAATGCACACCGTTCTCAAAACTCAGGTAATGGTCTGAGACACGAGCAAACGCGTACAGATGGGCGATTAGATTTCATTTTAATATCAAGCACAACCAAAATCACTGATGCAGATGCTTTTATTGTGTTGGGAAAAATAAAGATTCAATGGATAATACCCTGTAATTTCTTGCTACACCAAGGTCATGGGTTCGAATCCCAGGGAAAGCATGAACTGATCTGGAACTTCAATGCAATGGAAGTGAAACTACACTTTAAAACGGTAAAACTTTTAATTTGGCATTATTACAAAGGTCACTTTGTAAAAGCATATTTAAGTGTGTTTAGAAACAGTCATAAAAGTGTTTCTCTTTAAGTGGCCTTTTATTTCAGTCATATTTATATATGTGACCCTGGACACGAGTTTTTTGTTTTTAAAACTGATATTTATTCATCATATAGAATGATAGGAATGGACAATATTTGGCCAAGATACAACTATTTGAAATCTAGAATCTGAAGGTGCAAAAAAAAAAAAAAAAAAAAAAAGTTGTCTAAATGAAGTTCTTAGCAATGCACATTACTAATCAAAAATTAAGTTTTGATATATTTACAGTAGTAAATTTACAAAATACCTTCATGGAACATGATCTTTACTGAATATAGGAATGTTTTTTGGCATAAAAGAAAAATTTATCATTTTGACCCATACAATGTATTTTTGGCTATTGCTACAAATATACTTGTGCTATTTGAGACTGGTTTTGTGCTCCAGGGTCACATATCTGCAAGTCCATTTGTTTTTTTACAATAGACTAAACAACACAGAAACCTGTACTAAATGGTCCTACTGTACTGAAACTAAATGTTAAAACTGTAAAACTCTTAATTTGACTTTATTACAAAGGTCACTTTGTAAAAGCGTACTTAAGTGTGTATAGAAACAGTCATGAAAGTGTCTCTCTTTAGGTCTCTTAAGTGGCCTATTATTTAATAATATTAATATACATTATCTGCAAGTTAATACGCAATTAAGCACAGTTGTTGTTCACAGGGGAAGATGTTGTTAGGGTGTTGAGGCTGGTTGCTAGGGTGTTGCTAGATACACAGACAGATTTCACAAACATCTGTGGGAAAGTGAACGAGTGTTTGAGGGAAGAACGACGTGTTCCTCTGTGATGTTTCATTATTCTTTCTCAATTGAAAATAATTAACACAATAACCCTCATCCATCATTTTTAATAGTGTGGATGTAAAAACTGAATCTCATTTTCTGAACCCTTGACATCCTGAAGCCGTTTAGCAAATGATCCAGGATGCCGAAATGTAATCAGAGCAATGATCAAATAATTATCTGAAGTGTAATTAATTAAACATGCTGACAAAGTCGTCTTGAACATCTGCTTTCGCTTCTTAATCGGGTCGAATGCAGTCCCTCGTCTGCACAAACGCTATTGTTTCCCGCAGTAATTAATGTCACTGATTTACACAGATCAGCAGAGAAATGACGAGCTCTCCGCACCGCAAATGTCCCTTTAGTTCAGGACGAGTCTGTCTGAGATCAAATCAGCTTGTGTCTCGTACAGGCCAGAGAATCACTCAGAACTCTCCTGAAATCACTCTTATCAATGAGCTGATTTACTTAAGGAAAGACACTGCAGGTAAATAGGATAAAAAAAAAAAAAATAACTAATAGTTATCACCTTACCCAGTTGATTGATTACTTTGATTATTGCAAACATTTTTTGTATTACAAGTTTTCTAAAATGTTAGGTTTAAATACACAAATGAGACATTATTTAATGAAATATGCACTAATTTGCACACATTTCCAGTACAAAAATCTAAACACTGGATGAAGTCTAATATTTTTGACATTTTACAGTCAAGTGTTTTTACAGAGGGGATTTGGGGTATCTCATTTTGTTACTCTATATTTAAAAAAAAAAATAAAAAATACTTAGAACAGACAGAAAACAATATATTTTCGCAATGTTTGGTAAATTAAATGTTGTATATAATAAAGCAAATTATATATGAACAAATCCCTGTGTAAAAGCCTTCAGATTATAGACAGGAATAAAAATGTCAAGTTTGGTGTGTGTAAGTGCTACTGAAAACGGCCTTTAAAAATATGTATTGTAATCAAAATGTATTGACACAAGTAGATAAACTGCTATAAAAGAAACACTTAACAGTTGCCCCGCCTTTCTAAAACTCTTTGATTTTTACAAAACGTTGATGGAAACCGAGGTGGCCAGCTATCTGGTGCGTTGTGATTGGCTGAATACCTCAAGCGTGTGACGGAAATTTTACGGACCTTACATGCAGTTTCTAGGCACGATGCGACAAAAACAATAAAACCCATTATGAATGAGGCATTTGTTGCATCCACGTTGTTACATTTACGCCACGTCACGTAAATATAACACCATGTCTGCATTTGCGATCATAGAGTGAGAAACAACAAGCACTACCCTACACTGCTCAAAACTCGCCTTTGAGTAGTCAGTAGCTAATTCTTTAAATATGAAAACGTACCTACAGGCCGTCAGTCAGAAGCGCAGACTGTCCTTAACCCTTTGTGTACAGCTGGCATTGTAAGCTGCTCTCCCAGGTTCAGGAAACAGTCCTCTATGAAATGCGCATCACCCGCTCCAATATTTGCGTTGTACTGTTCCGGCACATTATTGTAAATATTTCTAGTTGTGTCCTCATTTAGAATGCCAAATGCAAAAAAAAAAGTACTTTTGCTTTTGCAATGTCTCCACAACATGGCGGCTACAGCCGGTAAAAGCCTTCGTTCTGTCCATATACATATGGGCGGTGTTACGCTAATCTACTCGCCCCGTGACGTGTTCAAGTGGAGGTGTGTTTGAACGAGTCGTTTTAGGGAGGTGTGGCTGAGTCTTAACTTTTATAATATCTCTTTGGTTTTGAGACTTTAAGCTTTGCAACTATGTACAAACAGCTTGTAACACTCCAAAGACAAAGGAAAACAAGAGTCCACATCATATGACTCCTTTAAATGATTGTTTTATTAATCTTCTGTGCTGTTTCATAGTGTATGCTGGTGTGTGCACGCTGTCTCAAATTTCAAACCTCATGTTTATCCGACTTTAAACTGTTGTAAACGTCCAGTCGAGTCTCTGTCAAGTGATCGTTCATCGTCTTGACAAGTTTTTCTTGCAGTGATGCTGTTAGTGTCACTGAATTTGCAACAAGTCAAAATGTTTGACCCTCATTTAAACTGTCACACTTCCTCTGAGCGACTGCTAAAGATAATGTGGACAGTGATACACACACAAACACGCATACACGCCTGTAGATACGCCAGATAGAGACACGAACACAACTGTAATCTCTGGTGAGAGATCTTGTCAGGCAGATGAAATGCGTGCGATGTGTTTTTGTGTGCTGTCCTGCAGTCATCAGTCTCAGATAACACTAATAGTGTCTGTGAGCGACACACGCACTTCACAACGCTGCTTTCACACTCGCTCTGATCGCTAGAGTCAAACCGCTGGTCTCAATCCTGAACAACAGTCATCAAAATAGTTCATTTATAACCGTGGTGATCTGTCAGTGACATGCAGAAAGGTATAAATATTTTATATACTGTGTGAATTTAACCAGATAGATACAGTCTAATGACTCTGTTGTTGGCTTGACAAAGTCTGACCTAAAATAGTTCTAAAAGGGGAATTTTATTGTCAGACACATAGAAAGTTAGTAGAAAACAGAAGCATAAAATGTCAAACAGATCATATTAGATTACGTCCACCAGCGCTGGTGGAAACACGAGACCAGGCTACCATGACTGCCAAGAGCGGCTCGGACGGTCCCGTCAGCAACAGCATTGAGCGCGCCTTCAGAGGTGTAAAAAGTACTCAAACTTTTTACTCAAGTGAAAGTACAGATACTCAGTGAAAATTTTACTCAATTAAAAGTAAAAGTATCTGGTCAAAAACATACTTGAGTAAAAGTAAAAAAGTACAACTTTTAAATTATACTCAAGTACTGAAAAAGTAAAAGTACTTTTTTTTTTCTGACAGACATACAGAAGTGTGGTTAAAGGGAGAGAACGAAGCAAAATGCAATGGCAGAGGTTAAACATGTATATATCTAGTGCAAAAACAACAATTAAAATGAAGCAAAAATACAAGAAAAGGAAACTCCATCCTTTCCACCCTCATGCCATCCCATATGACTTTAATTTATCAGACGAACACAAACTAAGTGTTTTAGAAAAATCATCTCTTAACAAAAGTGTATGGGACATCCAAAAATTCCACTTCAAAAACTCTATACAAAGTGAAAATTACAGTAATTTATGCAACCCCTGTTAATGAATCAGGGTCTTCTTAACTGAAACGAAAAAGAATACAAATACTAATATTTAATCTTGACCATCGTGTTCACTTTGGGTGGTTCCTGAAGTGGTCCTGTCCCCTTGCATTATATGAACTAAAAATCTTTGCTTGTGTCCATCTAAAGAAAGTAAATCATAAACATATGGGATGACAGAGGTTCGGTAAATAGTGAGAGAAATTTTATTTTTACGTAAACTATCCCTTTGAAGAGCAAGATGTAAGGCTAGAAAAATATTTCAGACAGAATACAAGAATGTGTTTTTCTCAGCAAATACTGATAAATAATTATTCGCAACTAATTAGATTAATTAATGAGCAAATAATGCAATTATTAAGATTAAAAAAATATTAATTCCTACTCAATGTGTCATAAGGACATATTGTAAATGCAACCTATCGACTATCTGGTAAGAACATGACTAAAAATGAATTACAATTAATTTAACATACGATGTTTATTTAAATACTTTTATTTGGAGATTTGTAACATTTATAAAAAAAAATCCCACAAAAGTATTAATTGTATTTAAATTGTTATCACTAATTTCATTTGCACTCAATGTTGTGCATTCAGCTAATATGTTACACAGCTAATGGCTCTATAAAAATAATGAACGAATAATGAATAAACGTTTTTGGGGGGAAATGCAATTTTGCTACGTCAATAAGCTTCCTCAGATTTGATGGTGAGGTTTTAAAGCCAGCCATTTACCTGATAAAAGTAATAACTAAAGTAGCAATGTGTGTGCTTGATGCATGAAAACACTGATCATTGATTGTCATGTCAGGCACGTTTGAGCTTCCGTTTACCATATTTAATGTGCGTAAGATACATTAAAAATGTAATTTACTTTTCAACATGAAATAAAATTGTAAGGAGTAAAAAGTACTGTTTTTTCTTCAGAAATGTAATCAAGTAAAAGTACAAGTAGTCAGTTTTATTTGTACTTGAGTAAAGTACAAATCCCCCAAAATAATACTTAAGTACAGTAATCAAGTAAAATTACTCAAGTATTTTACACCTCTGCGCCTTCAGCACATGCTTCCGCGTATAAGTGTGTGCAATAGGCTAAAGCTTGCCACAAAGCACCGGCAAAATTAATTACCATGAATGCGTCGAGGATAATAGTAAGGAGATATTTAATTATTTATTTATAAACTAGTGTTTTCTGAGTCAGTGTTGCAAGGATGAAGTTAACAATCCTCCTCGTTCATCTCCTCATTGGACGCGCCTTTAGAGAGAAATGCATCTTTATGGATTAGCTACATAATGAAAGTTTTTGTTTTCGATTAGTTTTATTTCGTTAAGTAGTAAGCTTTCTACATATGTATCATGTCTGTGATGGATGTATTCGCTGAGTTTGGGTTAATTTTTGAGATTGCAGGAAGCGCATCATGTTTGTTTTCTTTATTTTATAAAAGCACAACGTTTTATTGATATTGTGAGTGCACACAAATAAAAGTTCTAAATGACATATGCCATTATTTTTGGTCAAAAAGGTAACAGTAATGTTTTAAATTGTTTCCACTGAAGAAAAAAAAAAAAAATACTGTAAGTGATCGCGCTGGTGCCTCCATGTCCTAAAAAAGTGTTTTTGCTTCCACTCTCCACACAAACGATTGGATATGCGCCTAATAGCGCACATTTATATAGGTTAAACATTTCAACTAGCATTGCTATATGCATTAACTGTTTTACATTTATAGATTTTATTTTAGCCAAGTCTTGATCTGAGAAGGCAATATTGATCAAACTTAAGTCTATAATCAACTCGCTGTCTGCCGCTGGCCACTTGGTCGTTACGCTAAGAAACAAGCTTATATTTAACAAACAAAAAATGGTCCAAGCGCTTTTTTCTAAATTAACTTAATAAAGAGAAACAAAATTATAATCACTTTGCCATAACGTACAAAACTCAACTATTTTATTGTAGTTGAAATTGCTTATTTCTCCAGATTTAAACATTCGGGGTAATGTAAATACCGTAAATCCTCTAATATTGGCCTGTATTCCATTAGCGGCCGGGTCTCCAACATTGGCCGGTCTTGCTGTCAGCTGAGGTAAATAATGGCCGGGGCTATTATTAGAAACAACGTTTGTCTGGGCAGCAGAGTATGTGAGCGGAGCGGAGTGGGAGCGGAGCGCGGAGTGGAGCGGTGTGATTTTGAATGGAGGGAGGAGCGGATTTTTGAAAAGTCGGAGCGTCGTGGTTTTCACTCGCTCCAAGAGCGCTCCATCATGAGTACAATTCATGCCAACGCTCCGTAATATAACTGCATATTAAGCAGGAATTCCTATGTTAAACATGTTTAGCTAGCTTGATAGAGATGGATCACTCAAATCAGAAAGAATGTAATGTAATGTAAAGGCTATGATGACGGCAATGGATGAGCGGGGAATTAGTTCACTAGGAATTAGTTTGTTCCAAGTCAGCAAAATATATAACACTGTTTTAGTAGTTTTGGGATATTTTAATTGAAAAATCTTGCATATTGTGGCTTTAAACCCTATATATATATATATATATATGTATATATATATATATACCTTAAAAGACCACATTACTAGTATGTTTCAAATAGTTAGCATTCCTTAACAAGCCTGCTGAAAAAATAAAAATAGACATCATCAAAAAATTTGTAATGGTTTTACTGGTTATAATAGGACTTGTACTGGTTTTAATGGAAACTGTAATGGATCCTGTGGGTTTCTACTGGTAATTGGTCACCTTCTATTGGTGGCTTGTTAAAACCTCTAAATCCTAATGGAATAAGTCCCAAAACACACTACAGGAAACCACTTTTTAAGGGTTATAATGGTTGAAATTTGATGTAATGGTATTTGTAGTGGAAACCATTAGAATTTCTGTGATGGTTTCTATAGTATATATTGCATAAACGTTTTTACACTCGCAAGAGGTGGTTTTTCAGACAATGAAATAAAGAAATAGTTTGCAAAACTGCAATAGAAACGGCTTTTTCGCATTTACTGGTCACCTTGTGTACATAAAAATCACACTATCATTCTTTATTGTACTATAACCTAAAAAAAACCCAGCTCATATGTGTCTGCTTACACTTGACTTCACAATGCTTGAAAAGCTGGGATAACCCTTTATTTCAGCTGCACAAGTCTGCAGAGCTGATCGCTGCCACTTTAATCAATGCTTGTGTTTTTACCAGGCGTGCCGCGGCTTGTTTCAGTTTCGGAAGGAGATGTAGATGCCTACAAAATGAATGATGGTGTGGTGGCGTTGACATTTGTAAAGCTCATCAGCATGGCTTATCGTGAGATGAAAAATTATGTTTTAGTCGCATAACTTCAGTTAATGGAAATGGCGTAATTTTGCAACAGTCTTTTATCAACATTTATAAAACATTGCAAACGTTTTGTGCAAATCTGTAATGGAAACACACCTACCGTTAACACATTATGGCATGTTTCTAACATGTTTTGCATAAGGCTAACATGTTTTGGCATTTGTTGTTAACATGCTGCTAGCATTTTGGCCAAATTGTAAAAATAGTGCATTGTTACTTGAAGAAAGAAATATTGTCTGATTGCGTAATGTGCCTTTGTTCATTTAGCAATAGCATGTAAACTTTCAGAAACGCCCTCGAACATTTCCTCCGGTGTGAAAGAGTCTCGCGGGCCATAAGAGCATCGCATGACACTAAATGCTCATCGCTGATGTTCGCTTCAGTTCATGTTCGCTAAAGGCTCGCATCATGAGGAATTACTTTCACTTCATCCTTTCAGAAATAACCCTTGAGCTGCTGAATCAAAATCCCTGATCATGTGGGTCTGATCTGAGCTGTTTGAGCTGCTGATTAATGGACTGAACTGACAGCACTAACCCTGCTCCTCAACCTTTATGACTTGAAGGCCCTCTGTTGTCCAACACAGTGTCGTACAAACCTTTTTAAATAGCAAATAAATAAAGAGTATAATAAAGAGTATTGATATAATACATTCATTTTGTGAATCAAGAAGTTTCAAGAACTGTGTTCCTCAATTCAAAATGTCATGCGTTACTCTGAAACACACATACATCTGTATATTTCATAATTGCACTAAGCCAGGTTGCAGTTTAGATTTTTTGAATAGGCAAGCATGACTCTTAGTTCAGCTCCTTCTGAGGGTTAAATGACTGCAGCGGGCCTCCATATACTGCGTCTGCTCAATACACCGCTTGGAAAACATATTTACCTGAGAATCAGAACCGCATAATTGGTATGAGACTTACATTGAGTGTGATGGATCGACTCCAGCATCACCGCAGCTTGACAGAGAAAGGCGTTTGGATAGATGGATGCCAACACTTTAGTTTATTTTTCTAACTCCACTGACATTTATTTTTCATTTTTTTAAAAACATAATCTAAGTGAAGTTTAGAAAAGTGCATATTGGATAAGGGATATGAATTTAGTACAATGAAAAAAAAAAAACTGTTATTTCACTATCATTGAAATACTATTTTACTTTTTAACAAAGTAGATTTGTTTGTTTTTATGTTTTCAGTTTTCATTTCAATTTAAATGTTTTATTAATTTAATAATTTTTGAATACGTTTTTTTTGTTGTATTTTAAGGTGAGACACTGCAGGTGAATAGGGTAAAACAATTAACTAATACTTAATAGATTACTTTGATAACTGTAAACATTTTTTGTATTACAAGTTTTCTAAAATGTTAGGTTTAAATATGCAAATTAGTCATTATTTAATGAAATAAGCACTAATTTGCATACATTTCCAGTACAAAAATCTAAACACTGGATGAAGTCAGTTTCAAAATTCTTGTTTATTTATTTATTTATTTTTTACATATTAGAGTCAAATGTTTTTACAGAGAGAATTTTGGATATTTCATCAACAGACAGGAAACACTATTTATTTTATTTTATTTTTTTGAGGAATAAAATGTATAAAATCAAGAAAATTCCTCTGTAAAAACCTTCAGAATATAGATGGGAATAAAAAAATAAAGTTTGGTGCCTGTAAGTGCTACTGAAGTGAAGATTTACGGCTCAGTGTAGGAGAAAAAAACTAATTTTGAGAAAACAGCCTTTAAAAATATCCATTGTAAATTAAAATCTATTGACACAAATAGATAAAGTGCTATAAAATAAACACTTAACGGCATTTTTTGGATGTTTTCTTTCCACTAGTCTAAAAAAAAAACACACCCCCAAAACAGCCCAAACTCTCAAACTTGACAGGTGCTGCAGTGTCTCTCTTAATAGTTATTATTCTTTTTACATGTCTATATAACTTTTTATTAATTTGTTTGAGTTATTTTATTACATCAAGTTAAAATAAATAAAAATACGAATTGTTGAACTAGCTGAAAAGTTTGGCAGAGATTGCATTCAAGGTAAACCTATAATCAGTCTATGCATTCCCTGGGAATCGAACCCATGACCTTAGTGTTGCTAGCGCTGTGGTTTAAAACAAGACAAGCATTTCTGAAAATGATTTTTGCAGTGTGTTGTTGATTTATTATGCACTGAATGCCGTTCGGCTGACTTTATTCTGGTTTTTATTAATATTCTAGATTTGTTTGTTTTAATGTTTTCAAGTTTATAATTGAAAACATTACACGTTTGAATACATTTTTTGTAATTTTGTCATTATTAATGTTTTTTGTTGTTTTTACAATTTGAAAGTTTTGCTAATTTAATAATTTTTGAATATGTATTTTTTGTATTTTAATAGTTATTAATTTTTTATTGTCTATATAATTTTTATTAATTAGTTTTAGTTATTTTAGTACCTCAAGTCAAAATAAATACAAATACGAATTGTTGAACTAGCTGAAAAGTTTGGCAGAGATTGCATTCAAGGTAAACCCATAATCAGTCTATGCATTCCCTGGGAATCGAACCCATGACCTTAGTGTTGCTAGCGCTGTGGTCTACCATTTGAGCGACAGGAACAACTCATTAGCCTAGACCACTTTTTGAAATAAATAAGTAAATAAATATACAAATAGAGATATTAGCCCAGTAAATTTAGTTTGAATGTTGTTTAGATGTTTTTTGGTAAAACAGGACAAGCATTTCTGAAAATGATTTTGATTTATTATGCACTGAATGCTGTTCGGACGGTTTCATTCTCATCAGAAATCTAAATATCATAACTTTTGTGATGAGCGTCTCTGAAATGACCAATTTTCCCATGATGCACTGTTCTCTGATCCTGCTGATCTTTCATATTTACTGAAATTACAGTTGATTGGAAAGAAGTCAAACACATCATTCAGCCGCTCTACAATCTGAACGGACATCCAGAGACGCTGTGAAACACTCTTCACGCTTTAATATGGAAGCTTCCTCAACTACAAATGAAACGGTGCATATTCCCATTAGCAGACGTCTACGATGATTAAACAGCCGCCATTGTCGAGCAAGTTTAAACTCAAACTTTTAGATGTACAGAGGCTGTGCGAACAGACAGATGTCAGTGTTAAACAAAGACTCGTCGCGTGCTGGACGTCCAAACCAGAAGCGGCTGTGTAAAAGCATTCATATTTCATATTTCTCTGGCTTCTAAACTTGAGCTCATGAATACATATTACAGGATATGGAAAATTCAACTCAGCAAAGTCGGACGCGTAATACTGCCGTTTCTTATCAAAGGCGTCTGGAAGCCTAAATTATTGTCGTCAAAGTGAAACGGTTCTGGGCACCTCCAGCGCTGAGAGCTAAACGCTTTTACACAAACCCCATTAGAGGCTCATTGTGCGCAGATAGCGGCTCCGAGTCGCGGGGAAACACGGCCAGAGTCCTCGCGGCCGGCTGCCTCTTTCTTTCACAAACGTGACACCTCTTATTAAAGTGATAAATGGCCTCCACCGATGGGCAGATTTCAGGTGTCAGGAGTTGCACGGCATTCTGGCCCGAGCGAACTGCAACTCTGTGACAGAGCAAAAGAGCTGATAGAAGCGCTTTCGCTCCGTCCGTTCGTCCGTCTGGAGCTCTTGAAGCGCCGCTTCACTTCTTCATTTACAGTTTCCGCTGAGAGAAAAGTGTTTACCTGAGCTTCACGTCGCACCGGTGCTCGGACGTGAAGAATTAGTCTTCGAACGGACCGAAGTCGGATCGATGCGAGTGTTTGGGGCGATACGTCACTGTCACTCTGGGAATTGTGGGTAAACGTTTAGCTCTCTCTTCAGAGGAACGGACGCATATCTCGGCGTACAGACGCAGCTGAAGAAGCGAGATTGTGTGAAACCTTCATTCCTGAAGAGTCCTCCGGTGAATTCGCCAGACAGTCGCACTACTTTTGCACACGCTACTCTTATTCTCAGTCCTGTTTAACCAGCCGCTAAAACCAGCGGTGTATTACTGCAAACCAGTCTGAATATGAGAACAATGTGTGAAATCAGTAGGATGTCCACATATGCAACATTTATACAATAATAGGAAAAAATGGACCACTTTACTATCCGATGAGGCCATGAGAGAAAATTCATATAGACAAAATATATCTGTATATCTGGCCAAAATATGCTTTAAATGTAGGTTTCAACCTTTAAATGCTAAAATATATGTGACCCCGGACCACAAAAATAATTAAGTAGCAAAAATGCATTGTATGGGTCAAAATTCTCAATTTTTCTTTCATGCCAAAAATCATTACGATATTAACTAAAGATCATATTCCATGAAGATATTTTGTACATTTCCTACTGTAAATATGTCAAAACTTAATTTTTGATTAGTAATATGCATTGCTAAGAACTTCATTTGGAG
>NC_133363.1:893243-937057 GCF_049309525.1 Garra rufa | reverse complement strand
ACTTAATGTGGTTCAGGACTAGCTTCTCAAAGCACTTCACAATGATTAGAGTGAGTCACACAGGCCGGACGTCAGTGAGCCAGGACACATTTGACTTCTTTGGAAATGGTATAATGGTGGTGGACTAGAAGCAGACAGGAATGACAGCCTGGCTCAGCAAGTTGTCTGAGGATCAGCTCACTGGTTAGCACTCTTGTAGGTGTGTTGTCAAATCTGTCTTAACAGGACTCGAAATTGCGACCGTTTTGGTCGCACATGCTCCCAAAATTTAATCTGCACGACCTCAAAATATATTTGGGAGCATTTGTGCGAGTGCGAGAAATTGTTGTGGTGTGACTTGGTTTCATTTCTTTACAAAACTTTCGCTGGCCTAACTGCACAGACTGATGTGAGCAGATACAGTGACAGGTCCGCCATTCTCTCTTTTAATTGTGGACAGTTAAAAGGTCTCCGCAATCTGCTTTTGAAGAAATTACTACATTTTGTGATCCAGCGTACATTATGTCAGATACAATTCAGGCACCCCCGTCTCAATATACTGTACAACGAGGCATACATTCACATCAAATGATAACTCAGTGGCAGAGTTGCACTCACACAGGGGTGTAATTTCCACTGGGGACATGCTTTTCAAAATCCCATTTGTGTCCTCCCACTATCAAATGGTTTTGTTAAAGTAATCTTTTGTATTGTACAACGCATGCTCCGCGCCGTCGAGATTTTTGTGCAGTCGTTAAAACAAAACCAAAAGTAAAACGCGCAATTTTAATACCCCACATTTAGAGAGCGACTCCCCAATGCTACATAATATATTCAGGCTGTTATTAGTATGTGGGCTATAAGTTGTGTAGTGTCTATAGCTCTGTATCATGCTTGAAAAATTCGGTCTCTATTTGCACTTTGAATATTAAAAGAGTAGCCTACTTTGATCATGCCTGCATTTATTGTCCACATGACTAAAAAAAGAACTGTGTCGTTTTTTTGTTGTTGTTTATACTGTAGATTGTTTAAAAATGCAGTGGTTGCCTCTAACTTAAATGACTGTACCTATAATAAAGAAAATAAACATCATGTTCATGTACTAATATTTTCATTCATTCTTGTCCCTTGCTTAAGACGTAAAATAAATATATGAAATTATTATATAAAAAAGACTTTCAGAATCAGCCCATTTGCTTGTAAAACATCTGCAATCAGAATCGGCCATCAAGAATCAAGATCGGCGCATTACTAAAAAAAAATAAAAAATAAAAAATAGATGCTCCTAAACTTTTTTTGGTGCTCCTAACTTTTTGAAGTTGGTAAAAAAGTTAATTTCGAGCCCTGCGTAAATAGATCTTGTATTTTGTCTTGGGTTAGGTTGAACAACCAGAGCACCTGATCTTCGATAAGAGGCGACAGTATCAATGTGTAACACCGTCTATGCAATTGTTAATGCAGATGATGCATACTTCTTCAAACCGATGATAAACTCCACTGCATCCGCCGCTCCGAACACGTTTCAGTCGGCACACTCCGGCGATCCTGTAGTGCTGACATAGCTCCTTCTGGCCATACTCTTATCCGTTTTGGCTCATTTCAGTGGCGGTCTGTATGCTGGTATTAGCGTAAGAAAGATGTGGTCGGAGGAGCCCAGGGGAGGCGGCATGCTGCCCTGTATGTGTCTGCATGCAAATCCGGGATGTTGTTATTCAGCCATGTTTCAATTAAAATAAAGACACAGCATGTCTTCGTCTCCCTCTGAGCTGACTGCTTCTGGTGGCTCAATTTATTTGACAAAGAATGGACGTTGCATAAGAGAATCAATACTAAAGCTGGTCTGATGGGGTTCGTCTTGGATTCTGGCCCTCTTTGCCCATTTCCGTTTACGCCGAATTACTCGCGATGCCTCCTCTGTCGGGTTCTTGTGCTGTCACTTCAGGGCCTGGCCTAGGTCAGTAACGCCACAAGCTTCTCCATTAGCTGTGTCTAAGGGTAGCTTCTGGACATTTTACAGACTTCAGGCCGAATCAGACAATCATACACATGAACACGATTTAAAACTGAAATGTGATGTGTAGTTTTGGTTTTAGTCCATGACCTTGAGTTCTATTCACTGTCCACTAATTTGATGGAGAAACGAGTATTTTTATTTTATTAGCAAAACACTTGCATGCAAAACGGAACAGAATCACCTCATTCGGAGATGCATTTAGCTGATGCTTGGTGTGCACCCTCCACCATCTCTTGTGCGCAAGAGCGTCCACAGTATATCACACAAAATGCTTTCAATGCAGCCGAATGTGTATCAGAAAAAGCAACACCAAGTTCCTCAGAAACAGTTTGAGGAAATGAGCTAAATGAAAGTTTGTGCGGTGTGTTTGGATAATTGAATCAGAGCCCAGATGAGGAGGAGGAGTCACCGGCGAGCAGAACGGCCCGACGCGACTCACTGCTCTGGGTAATGGTGTTTTCTTTTGCTGGGAAATGAAATATAAGGCCATTAAAGAAACACACACAGAAGGATGTGTCAACAGATCCGCAGCGGATGTCAGTGCAGAGCGAATGCGGAGCCGTTTTTACAGATCGAGCGACGGAAATCAGACAAGCATCTGTCAAACGCTCGCAGAGGAGCGCACACGTACACATGCACCGCCGCGGGCCATAGAGGGGCAAAATCACTTTAGAGCGATATTGCAAAGCGGCACTGCCTTTCAATAGACCATTCATGACCCATTTATGACCTGCATTAGCAAAACCATACAGACAGGCGTAGAGACAGATGCTGGTCCGGGGTTCTATTGAACGTGTGTGTTTTGTGTTCAGTGCTTCAGTACTGGCCACAAGTTCTGTTCGGGTTGGACCAGAGAATTACAACCTCTACAAATCTGTTTATCTTTCTGACACACACACACACTGCAGAAGGTCTACCTAATTAATTTACTGATTGCTGGCCAGCCTGTGTGTGTGTGTGTGTGTGTGTGTGTGTGTTTGACAGAGAGATCGAGTCAACACACACACACACACACACACACACACACACACACACACACACACACACACACACACACACACACACACACACACACACACACACACACACACACACAAAAGACAACAGAAACACAACACTGAAAGCTTCTGTTTATTGATGGCATGGCACACCAGTCATTTAAAAGCACTTTAGCCACAGTGAGTGTGTGTGTGTGTTGAGAGGACAGCCCTTGCCATAGGCATCTTGCTTTCATGACACACTTTTCGCTGTGTTCAGTTTGTCTTTATTACTGCTGTTGTTAAGTCAAGCGTCATATTAATGATGCTCATAGTTAGTGATGTGATCAAATCTCTAATAATGAACTCTAAATTATGAACTTTGAGACTAGGAGCTGAAGTGGGACACAGCAGGCATAATTTAGGCTGGCTTTTAAGAAGAATTGCATGATTATGCTGAATTTTTAACTCGGCAGAGAAGCCTTCACTTGGCTGTGTAAAGATGCCTGCATGCTATTTATATATGCAATTGTAGCTGTAACATAAATGCATTCATGCCACCTCTGAGCAGTATTAAACAACCTCAATTCACCTAAATGCCGCTTCAAATGCAGTTTCTGTGCCACCTTTTGCATTTTTGCGATGCAGCAGCTCCTTAGCCAGGGTTCAAAGCCCAAAGATGACAATCATTCATAAATCTGCTGCTGTCAACAAAAAGTAGTACTGAGGTCTTCTTGCAGGTTTCCGCCAAAATAAAAGTCAACATTCATAAACGTTAGTATGGTAATTTTACTGTTGTTCTGTAAATTAAAATAAAAAAGACAAAAATAATGGTAACAATAATTACAGCAGCTCTATTAATGCATTTATTATAACATTCACACATAGTGTTCAAATTGGGATTTGTAATATTTTTCTAATGTTTAAAAAAAAAAAAAAAGTCTATTTTGCTGAGCAAGGCTGCATTTATTTGTACATTAAAAATGTTCAGTGTTAAGTAAATATTTTTAGATTGGTGATTTGTAATAGATTTTTTTTTCTTTGAATAGCAAGACAAAGCTGTAAAAAAGAGCACATTTTGGCTATTTAATTTATGCAATTATGAAAAAAAATGACAAAATACTTTTATTTTTATTTATTTTTTGTTCGATTTCGGCTTCGCTCAAGAATTTTCATTTCGGTGCATCCCTAGAATACAAATTATATGACAATAACACTAGTGATGCAGACACGAATGACACCAAAATATCATTCAGACTTGAAGCTGGGCTCATTTGACTTAAAAAAGCCACTTAGAAAACCCTAGCACACAGCAACACACTAAAAACATCCACAACAGTTGCATTTTGGTCTGTTCTCATCCAAAACCATTTACTTCCACTGTAGGCTCACAGACACTGGGATAATTTTTCTAACAATCTTGGTTCGTGTTCTTTAGAACTGCATGAAGCATGAAGAAAGTGACGCCTAAAGGAAGTCATGGCATGATGGTGAGTAAATGATGAGAGAATATTTATTCTGGGGTGATCTATTCCTGGGGTGCTTTTAGGCACAATGTGAATCAAATGAAGGAGTGGGAACAACAATGTGATAAAAGAAAACAAAACTGAATTTGCTAAGTGAAATGATCCCAACAAACAGCTCTTCCTCTTCCAGTTGATCAGCAGTGACGCTCTCGCAGCGCTGGTCTGTCAATGAGATCAGATTTAGAATTCTCCTCTACATCTGAGCTGCTGTGTGTGTGCCAGACATCCACCTGGCCACTGCGCTGATGCACCTGAGTGTGTGTTTATGTGTGTGTGTGTGTGTGTGTGTGTGTGTGTGTGTGTGTGTGTGTGTTTGTTGGCACAGCAAACGCTGTGGGAAAGCACCAATCTGAGTCAGTGTGGTGATATCACAGATGTTTGACTCTGGCAAAATATTGAAATTAATAAAGAAACAACATTTTTTCTGTTCGTCCACACCACGGACATCTGCAGCACAGACGGGGAAACGCGTGATATTAACGAGATTTCAGAGCGGGCAACAAACCTGCTGCAAAGACCGGTGTGTGTGTGTGTGTGTGTGTTTGGCACGACTGTCAAAGCAATCTGAGGACACTAGCATGAAAGTGGGGATGGGTCACAATGTTTGACTAGTAGGGGTGTGCGATATATATCATCTGCAATAATATCATAATTGCCGTTTTAAAGGGGTCCTACTCCTATTATGCTTTTTCACATTTTGAATTTCAGTCAGTGTGTGGTGTGTACAGTTGCAATCGAAATTATTGAACCCCCTTGACCTGCAAGACATTTTGCTGCAGAGAACAAAATTTTGTGAAAGCAATTCAACAAATGGATCAGTACACTATTGGAGGAAGTTTATTAAAGGAACACTCCACTTTTTTTGGAAATAGGCTCATTCTCCAACTCCCCCCGAGTTAATAAGTTGATTTTTACCGTTTTGAAATCCATTCAGCCGTTCTCCTGTTCTGGCGATATCACTTTTAGCATAGCTTAGCATAGATCATTGAATCCTATGAGACCAGTAGCATCACGTTCAAAAATGACCAACGAGTTTCGGTATTTGTTGTATTTAAAACTTGACTCTTCTGTAGTTATAATCGTGTACTAAGGCCGGCGGAAATGCAAAGCTTCAATTTTCTAGGCTGATAAGATTAGGAACTACACTCCCATTCCGGCGTAATAGTCAAGGAAGTTTGCTGCCGTAATAAGGCTGAAGCAGGAGCAGTAATACCACGCAGCACATGTGCAAATGCTAAACTAGCTGGGAACTCATTTCTGATAATACTCCGCCTGCTTCGGCCATATTACGGCAGCAAACTTCCTTGATTATTACGCCGGAATGGGAGTGTAGTTCCTAATCTTATCAGCCTAGAAACTCGCAGCTTTGCATTTCCACCGGTCTTAGTACACGATATAACTACAGAAGAGTCAAGTTTTAAATACAACAAATATGGAAACTCGTTGGTCATTTTTGAACGCGATGCTATTGGTCTAATAGGATTCAATGATCTATGCTAAGCTATGCTAAAAGTGATATCGCCAGAACAGGAGAACGGCTGAATGGATTTCAAAACGGTAAAAATCAACTTATTAACTCGGGGGGAGTTGGAGAATGAGCCTATTTCCAAAAAAAGTGGAGTGTCCCTTTAATACACATTTCAGTAATTCTGAGAACATAAGTTGATGAATAATGAAAGGAAATCAAATTGGATCCAAACGTTCATGTTCACATTGATTCAACCCCTAAATTTAAAATTTGGTGCAGAATCTTTTATTCTTTAAAGTCACCAATTAATGCTGCTTGGAAGTGCTTAGAAGTGTCTGTTACTACTGTCTACTGCAATCTTGGCCCATTCCTCGCCTCAAAAAGCTTTCAGATCTTTGGTTTTAACTTTGCCACAGCTTTCTTTAAGTTTAACCAAATATTTTCAATGCGAATTAAATCTGGAGACTGAACAGGCCACTCAAGAACATTCTATGACTGAACCCTGAACCAAGAATAAGTAGATGTGGATGCATACTTTGACTAAACATTTTATGATATTGTGCTTTTTTGTGTTCAACACCCTTAAGAGGTTTTCTGATACAACACACTTTAAACTAGGGAATAAGGCTGCCCAGCTGTGTCTCTATGAACTTGTAACGTCTTAGAAATGTCCGTGTAGCCTTAGACTTTCTAATATAATAAAAATATTTCTTCTCTATAGCTTTTGTGAGAGCTCTGTAGACTTCACCATATTTGCTACTTAACTTCAGCACATGCATGGGCTAAATGTATGTGTAACAGCCCAAGCTAATTCTGATATATATATATATATACATATACATTATATATTGACATTATCACTTTTAATATGCCAGCAAACTGTTGTAAATGCAATTTTTATAAAGTTCTGGATCTTCAGAAAAGCTTGTATTTGTAAAGTACTGCAGTCTTTGGGGGCCTGAATAATTTCGATTGCAACTGTATGTTTGGGCATAAAAAAAATCTACAAAGTTACAAATCTCAAAGTCCACTCCAAAGGGCGTTTAGTTTTTAGTTTTTTTTTTTTAAATCCCTTTTCAAGAACTACAACGAACGGCTCCTTTGGTTTGTTTTCCGGATGCTATGATGTCATAACGCGGTCCATTAGAATATCATTCAAATAAGTCCTTCTTTCAGAATGCAACCAGAGTTATATTAAAAACAATACTGGTATTCCCACTTGCTGCTTTGTTAAGGGGCGTGGCAGGACTGAAACGCCGTCTAAACTGTTCGCCAATCGCAGCGAACAGCACTGTTTTGCTGAATGAATCAACTGTTTAAATGATTTGGGTCAATCGCAATGACTCACTTAACAGTGACTTGCTGCCACCTACTGGCTGTTTTAATTTCACATCTTTTACAGTATATTTTCAAATAATTTCAAATATTCCCCTCTGAGGTGCATTAAACAGTGTGTAAATACATCTAAAGCCATTTCAGATGCAGCTTCTGCATTTCCTCTGCATTGCAAATTATTGTTTTTTTTTTTTAATACTGATTTAATTTGCTTGGTAACAGCCCAAATGTATTATTATTCTAATTGACTGGTTAAATGTAAGAATTTGACTTAAAGATTATGCACACTTAAACAAATGGCTTTATAAAGGTAAAAACGCCTATAAAAGTTTTGTAAAGTATTTGAAAATATTCATTTCTATCATTGCTGTAAACTGACCAGACATAATATGAAGAATATCAAAAAATTTCAGGAGTCAGCTGTCCACAGTAGTCCTTAAAATACCAGCACAATAAAACACTGTGCAAAATATTGTGTAATTATCGTTATCGATAAATCCCAGAAAATATCGAGATATAATTTTCTGTCAATATCGCACACCCCTATTGACTAGTCATCCAAAAACCAACAAATCAACTCTGGTTAGACTAATATATATATATATTTTTCTCAAAATATCTCAAAATGATCTAGTTTATCCTGTCATTGTCAAGTCTAGAGCTGTTTTTAAATTTCCCTTCACTAGTGAATAAACATGTCAGATCAAAATAGGATGAACTTAAACACAGTCTTCTTGAAGAAGGCCTTCTGTAAGACTGATAAGTCGACTAGTCATTCAGGCAAAGTCTTGCACATCCCAACAAACAAGAGTTTTGGAAGTTTGAGCTGAATTCAAAGTCTCTGAAATTGATTTATTTTTCCGGTCTCATCTTTGGGTAAGCTGTGCTGTTTTCGGTTCAAAATATTCTTAATCTTTAAAAAAAAATATATCTTTTGCTGTTCAAACAGGCAGCAAAAATCTTATTTTGCCATATCCAACTCAATTTAAGTCTGAACAGCATAAACACATTCGGTATGATTTTTACAAATGTGATGGAAACCGTACGTGTAGGCAGCTTAAAAATCAGATCGAAAGCTTTTGGGACCGCATCTCAGTTTAAACTCATTACAAATAGCATCTCCAGTCTCATTTTTGCTCACTGATTGAACCACGTGGTTTTCGTCATATTGAACAGTGCAGTAAACGAACCATGACTATGTTGTTACTTGCCGCGTGACATTTGGGGGCTCGTCCGGGATGAGTTATTTGTTATCCGTTTATAACAGTAGTATTTTATATTTTTTTAACGATGAGCATGGCAAGCTGCTGGAGAGTGACTCTCTCTTTCTTTGCGTCTGAGTGTGTTTGTGTGTTTTTTAGACTTCAGTCTGAAATGTTAGTAAACGAAAGGTCATAATCTCGAAACTGACCTGATTTTCTCTGATGAAATCAGTCCGTTCTGGCCTCTGTTGTTCATTTAAATGAGTTCTGATTGCAGTCAGATGTAATTACACCTAACGGCATCTTTAACGATCGACTGAGGGCTACAGAGCCGGACCCCCGCTGCTCCACCGACCCTCACCGATAAGAAGAAATGCGCAGTGTAAATGTGTGTTTGCTTCATGTTTGTTTGCTGGGTGAGGAGGAGTAATTTTACAGTCACAAATAACATTTAATCTTTGAGAAAGGCTTGTTGAAGGTTTCAAAGAGGGGGAAGAAAACACACAGACAGAACAATATTTCCAGATAAGAACACAAGAGGTCAACGCAGGGATACAACATTTGACACTTTCCACAAATATGTTTGTTTGGGATATTTTTGTAGGCACTGGAGACATGAATATCCCATGTTTTGTTAAAACTTCTTTACAAACCTTCTGAAATCTATCACAAGCTTGACATTCTTGTATGGTATTAATTATTGGATATAATTTGTTGGACTGCTATGCATCATGGTTTTGCATCCCATTTCAAAAAACATTAAAATCTTTAAAAATCCAAGAATTGACAATCTAATCTAATATTCTGGTAAATATGATATTTTGATTTAATGCATTATTTATTTATTTATTTACTGAGTTAGAGTGTTAAATACCTCAAACATTCACATATTTACCCTTTTTTAATATTTTGAAAATGTCTCTTCTGCTCATCAACATGTTTTTTTTTTATTGTAATATATTTAAAAAAGCTTCTCCAAAAATCATTTCAATATTATTATATTCTAATAGTAGTTAGAATATTCTACTCTATTGAACGTTGTTGCAAGAAAATGATCCAACAAATGTATTATTATTATAAGCCAGCTTTTAAAATTAAATGTACGTTTAAGAAATGAGAATATTACACATATTAAAGTATTTGAAGATGTCCAGAATTTTGGTAAAAGAGCTGTAAAAATGGCAGGCCTCAAAAAACATAGAATACAAAACAACTGCTAAAATATTTAGTGCGACCTCCCGAGACTGACAATCAATGTTTTCTGCAGCAGCAGCTCTTTTCACCGACCTCGTCTTGATAAAGACTTAATTTTCCAGAAGAAGGGCTTGAGCTGTCTGGACCATCTGAATCAAAGCTCAAAGTGCTGAAAGACGCTCTCGACGGCCACCTAAAGCAGTCAGACGCTCTGGCGGGTCAGCGGACGTCTGCTCTCCATTCCTGCTCTCAGATAAAGCGCTGCTTTACACTGCGGCTTATTTCTGTGTTTTTCTGAATTCTATTCATCTTGTGTCTTATCTCTCGCTCCAGGCCCATGAGAGAGACGCAAACACTGCCTCCGTGGCCAAAAGAGCCTGATAAAGTTGACAGATCAACTCTCCCGATAGTCTGTCAATCTTATAAACCGGCCGGATTAATCTGATAATCCTGGTGTGAGAGATTAGCTGGCGTCGAGTTTTATACCGGTGTCACTCTGGATTAAAGGGCCACGACGCCCGTGTCAGGTTAGAAGACTCCCAGCCCAATCAAAGAGAGGAGGAAACCAGAGAGGACCTGAATGAAGTCTGAAGACATCAGACGAAACACAAACGCAAGCGATCTACAAACACAGAAACCAACCAAACGCACAGGAAAACTAGTCGTTCTAACTTCATCTGTTACTTTCCCACTTCTATCACATCGGCCTTTTTTTGCATTTATTTATTATATTTCTCATTCGTCCTCAGCTAAACTGCAGCTGCTTTGGCAATATAAATGCTGAGTTATTTGTCATGCTAATAAAGCACGTTAAAATGAAATAATCTGCTATTAGAACTGACAAAACTAGCGTTTCACAGAGTTTTAAAATTGGCACGTTGCTGAACAATCGCTGTAGACAGCCATAATTATACTCATAAAACAAGACAATGGGATTGTATTTATGAATATTTTAATAAGCAGCACTTCTAGATGAAACTGGACCACAGATACGTCTTGCGTACAGAACCAGCCCACACACACACACACACACACACACACACACACACACACACACAAGAGTTCAGTGTTTCACGTTGCTGTTTATGTTGAAAATCCCCTATTAGAAGTGTAACGTGTGTTAGCAGCGAGTCCATCTAAAGTACAGAAATGCATATTTAAAAACTTTTTTTTTGGAAAACACACTAAAATATTCATGATATTATCTTGTACACGGTGGGTGTATAACATGTTCGGTCCAATCAAACCCTCTCTTGACTGAAGTTCCCTTAATATCACCAACTGCAGACTAGTCAAATCTGGCAGTAAATCACGGCTCATGGCTCTGGAAACAAAGAGCTACTTTCAATATGAACAACAGATTAGATAGAGATGCCAAGTGTGCTTAATTATACTGAACGTACACTTCTAGTGCATTTCAAATATTAGTACATTTTAGTATATTTAGAGGAAAAAACACTTGCATATAATAAAATTGAAATGAAACAAAAGGCCACTGAATTGACTTAGAGACACTTCTAAATACGCTTAAGTACACTTTTAAAAAGTGATTTATTTATTTTTCTTTTAAATACATCTGAAATCATAATATTTAAAAAATCCTTTGTGGTGTTTTAAAGAAGTACACTTCTTGTGATGTGTTGACTAACATACTAAAGCAAAGAACTTGATTATTTTAAGTGTAGTGTGTTCAATATTACATTCAAAGTTAATAGATTTTAAATGTACTTAGTTGCAATTACAAATATAAAAAACAAATACATGACACAAGTTTCAATAGAAATACCATTAAAGCATATTTGAAATTATCATAAATGCTTGTCAGTGCATTCAGCTGCACTTTAACCATATTTTAAAGACAACTGAATTATAAAACTTAAGTCCTGATTGAAGTGGGTTCAATGTAAATTTAAACTTAAAATACAAATTTGTTTTATTGCATTTAACATGAAGTTGTGCTCAAACAGAATACGTTTAGTCCGCACTTAAGTATATTGTTTAAAGTATATTATCTCTGTATTAGAGGGGTAATAGATCACGATTTCAGCTTTTTAACTTTAGTTAGTGTGTAATATCGCTGTTTGAGCATAAAAGTCCAATGCAAAGGGAGAAATTGTCTTTTACAGTATTTGCTTTCACGGCCTACAACAGACGGCTGGTAGGGACTACAATGAGCTACTTCCTGCATTAGTGACATCACAAACCTTGAAATTTACATAAACCCCGCCCCCAGGAACATGCAGCTACCCGAAGTCAACATTTTTAAGAACAGAAAAGCAGTGTAGAATAAAGATAAATTATGTGAAAAAAATGCATGAACACGTTGCAGTGCAGCTCATAAACACAATCAAGTCTTCGAACCCTTGTAAGACCACCCATTTAAGAGTATTTAACACTAGCACTTCTTTTTTTCAGAAGAGGAGAGAAGAGAACAAGAGATCTGCGAGTCATAAAAGACTCTCACTAGATCAATAGCAACACGAGTGTTTGTCTGCAGGCATGAAGACGGCCGTCGCAGATTAGAATAATTCACACACACGCGTGCGCAGGGATGAATGAGTCTCCTCGGGCCCCGGGGACTCCTGAGCGCTGGACTGCATTGATTAAGCATTAAGGTGATCAACCCATCGGGCCGGCCATCGATCTGCTTCTTAAATGGACAGATACGAGCATCACGAGACCCTGAGGACTAACAGACCGTCCCGACAACCAAACACTAACACACAGACGCAGAAAATGAGACTTTTGATGGTCGGGTTTCACTTAATAATGTCTGTAAGGTCAAAATTAGGGCTGGGAATTGAGACAAATTTCACAATTGGACATTAAAATCAATTCATTTGGATATACAATCAGGTACAGTACGGCAATTTTTATTAAAGGAAAATATTGGTCAACTAATGCTGTAAATTATACAATAAACAGTCAGTTGGAACATTACTAAATTAGTATTAAAGTGATTTGTAAAAACATTCAGATTGCACATAAGGCAGATTTTATAACAAAAAAAAAAAAATATATATATATATATATATATAAACACAAATCATTTTTTTTTTTTTTTATACATTTTAATGATGTAATTCTGATTCTACTCCAGATAATTATTGAAATATAAACATTTAAACAGTGGATATCATAACCTGACAGATTGACTCTAGCTCTGACATACATTATATATTGAGTAACAGGTTAAGTGAAAATTTAAGGAGTATGTAATGTAGCCCTAGTGCATACGTTCATCAAAATGAAAACCTTTTCTACTATTTTTATTTTACTTCTTTTTCTAGCCATCTATTCCTCAGACATTAAACAGTGTCAAAATGGTGTTAATTGTTTGAATTTTGTAATAAAACTGTCAGAACTTTAAAGCTGGGAGATGTAGTAATGTTTCGTTGTTCTACTGAAAACAGCATAGATTGAAGTCTAGAAAACAATATTTTCAACTCAGCCCTAGTCCAAATGTCAAAACGTTTTCTGTAACGCAGCGAGATCAGGGTCAAGCAAACGGAAGTAGCTTAATAACAATCCAAAAGCAAAGGAAAGTGTCCAACATGACAGAAACACAAAGTGACGTTGTGCATTTATGATCTGATGACTCTATTTAAGCTCTATGTTTGCTGCCAGCGTTTAAAATGACAATATATGCAGCTTTCCTGATTAAATTTGCATGTCAAATGTGGGCGACGTTTTCTACAATATGTAACACTTACGGATGTCAAAGCCTTCAGTTCGCATTTTTCCGTGTCTAAATAGCGGCAGACAGACGGCGGAGGCCGACACAACAGCAGCGCTCTGCCTTCAGTTCATGAGGAGCGACAGACGAGTCCAGGTGTCAGTTCCAGCTTTAACTCAATCCAGCGGCGCTGCGGTGTGTTTACGCATCCGCTATAACACGGCCCCGTGCACACGGCTAATTGCCAAGGTCTTTCGGATCAATCGGCATCGATCGTACACTTTCCTGCTATTACTTGAGCTGAATGCGTGAAATGAGCTTGAGAGGAATTGAAAACAAAGCTCCGCCGGTGTGACCTCTGACCCCGCAGCGCCCCGTTCGCTGATGTGTGCGCTTTCTGCTCGTACTGGTGGATTTGTTTTCTATTCATTCATTCTCTTTATTTGTGACGTGTCATTGAATACATGCTTATAAAATCAGCGGTTAGTCGATTGTTGTTTCTGTACTGAAGTCCACACTCGCATACGAAAACCATTTACACTAAAAATCAATACTTCATGTCCATTACGTGTGGAGTTTTGATGAGGACGTCACAAAATAAAGGCTGATCCTGAATTAGGTTGATTTTGTCACGTCTGGTTTCTTTTTAGGAAGTGGTTCAATTAAAACATTGATGTATATCAATAAAAGTAATGATTAAACAATCAAGCCACTTTGATGTTGTAGTTTTATCTGTTGCTTTTTTTCAGGCCAGCAGTGGATCCATCCAAATCTGTCAAGCAAACCCATTTATTTCCCATGTCTTCCAGCCATGTTCACACTTAATATTTCATCTGTCTCACTTTTTTTTCCCCAATGCCACGAGCAATGATAAGAGATCCAGAATACTTTACTTTTCCTCCTTCAACCACACACACACACACACACACACACACACACACAGACACAGACACAGACACAGACACAGACACAGACACACACACAGACACACACACACACACACACACACACACACACACACACAGACACAGACACAGACACAGACACAGACACAGACACACACACAGACACACACACAGACACACACACAGACACACACACAGACACAGACACACACACACACACACACACACACACACACACACACACACACACAGACACAGACACAGACACACACACACACACACACACACACACACACACACAGACACACAGACACACACACACACACACACACACACACACACACACACACACACACACACACACACACACACACACACACACACACACACACACAGACAGACAGACAGACACACACACACACACACACACACACACACAGACACACACACAGACACACACACACACACACACACACACACACACACACACACACACACACACACACACACACACACACAGACAGACAGACACACACACACACACACACACACACACACACACACACACACACACACACACACACACACACACACACACACACACACACACAATGAAAATAGTAGAATGTCCTCATTTCTGAACATTTTATCATCTCCTATGTTTAATAAACGTGGGTTTTTTTCTAGCTTTTTCTTATTATTTTCAGACACACACACAAAGCATCGTAACATTTTCTTTGGCTGGCTTTGTGAAGTCAGAGCGCACAATGTTTTAATCTGTCTGCCAGAGTTGTTTTTACAGTGTCCCACGCATTGAGCGATTCTGGAGAAGATCCCGCGGCTGGGTTTGATAGCGTTATCGGGTCTTCAGTGAAAAGACACTCAGAGATTTTCATTGAGACATCTCACAAAAACATATTCCACTTCTCAGAGACATTTCCAAACTCAAAAGGCCACTTGACGTCAGTCCTGTCTCAGTGGGCAGTTCTGGATTTAAAAGAGTTGCAATTCTATGCACAGCCTTAAAGGGACAATATGTATTTTTTGCCACTAAAGAGTGCATAACAAAATAAAGCATCTTTAGTGTTTCCATGTTTTCAAAATAAAACCGTAAATCGAGGGTGAATGACGTCATTGGCAGGCGACGCATTGAAACGGTCCGTTACACTAGCTAAATTCTTATTTCTCTGGATTTAAACATTCTTGGAAACATTTGGGAGTACAACAAAATATATAACACTATTCTAGAGGTTTTTAGATATTTTAATAAAAAAAAAATCTTACATATTGTGTCTTTAAGTATACTTTGTTTTTAACACGTACGCTCTGCATTCAGTGTGCTTGGCATACATTTCATCAGCAGCATAATATGCCTATATTATCTAATTTTTCCAACCATGCATACAGTGTGCGTTAAGCTCGCTTATGCATCTTGAATTAGTTTGTCCACTAGGCGGCGACACTGATGGGCTGTGGAAAACCAAACAAAAAGACTCATCAACAACAATGAACTACTGAAGATGCAACAACAACAGACGGCCACATTAGCTATGTTTCCATCTAAAGGTGCCATATAATGCATTTATACAATATTTTGAACTTTTCTCTGATATCTACATAGAAGGTATATGGCATAGGAAAGGGCAAAAAAATCTCCAGAAATGGTTTTACAGCTCCATTAAGTATTTGTCCCTAGAATGAAATGCTCTGTTATTGCCTTATTTGGAAGCTTCATGAATATTAATGAGCTCTGCTCTGATTGGCTGTTTCACAGAGCTGCTCATCTGTATAGCTGGCACATGGATAAAAATATAGATTGCATTAGCCGCTTTTAATATGTGGTTTGTTGAATCTGCTGTTTTGAATCGCCAATATTTTAGTCTCATTACTGTGATCACATGTGCTCTGTGTAAAGTTATAATGCAGAGGGAGTGCTTACCACACAAGTTCAGCTGCTTGTCAGTGATACTCGGGATCTGTAAATCATTCGCCATCATCAGCGCAGTTATTTCTCTATCATGTCCCTTCAGTAGATCGCCTTATTTTACTGATGTGCTGACGTTACCGATGATTGGGCGATGCAAATGTTGGAGGCGTAACTAATAACGATCCCGGGGCCATTGTACAATAGTCGGTGTTATGTTGGAATTGACCTATTTTTCGGTGGTCTTTTGCAAACACTAGATTTATATAAGAAGGAGGAAACAATGGTGTTTGAGACTCATGGTGTGTCATGTCCATGTACTGAACTGTTATCATTTAACTATGCCAAGGTAAACACAGTTTTCCATTCTATGGCACCTTTAACTTGTGCGCAAAATTTGAATATAGCACAAAACATTGCGAACATTGCGAATAGCACCGTTTACATCCAACAACTGGCACTAAATATCACTAAGAAAAGCAGAAAAAAGGCACTGAATATAATAAATGTACTTTTACTTTAATGCAATAAACGCAGTCACTGCTTTCGGAGGTGGATTCCTGCTATTTGGGAATGCAGTGTAATAAAGACATTTATACACAAATACTTTGAGGACAGACTTTGCTCAGGCATTCAGAATGACCAAAACAACATTTCAGATGTTTTGGTCCACTGATTAGTCAAGTTATCCTGTCCCATTGTGCAAAGTCACATAACTTTTTTAATGCGCATGGAGGAATTTATTTGGTAAAATGTTTTTCCGTCATAGTTTATGCAAATTGTTTCTTAACGGATCAAAAGTTTATTCTACTCAATTGTGCGCATACATTTGAAGAATTTATGCGCATCTTGTTGTTTCCACCCAGCGTTTTTTTTTTTTTTTTATGCGATATTCCAAAAGGCGCATAACAATAGGTGGATGGAAACAGCTTTTTATGAGTGGATTCAGAGATTCATGCAACTTCAGTTTAAAAGAGTGCAAAGGCATTTTTATTGCTTAAAAATTCCAGGGAGAAACAGCACAAACACTGGACAAAGATATAACTGTGCATGCGTTGAGCGTTAGTGTTCATGCATCCTATGAAATAAAGTGTAGTTTACGAATGTTTTATACGTTAAACATTCGAGTCAAAACTTAAGTGCATTTTAAGGTGCAGTTAAAAGTGTGTAAAGTGGACAAGACTGAGCACCAAAACACTTGTAGCCAATCAGCAGTAAGGGGCGTGTCCACTCGTGATGAGGGAGGTGCTTGTGTTGCATAGTAGGGATGGGATGATAAATCGTTGCACCACGAATCGAGAAATTATTCAACATTAATTCGGATATTTTCCGAACACATCTTGATTACAATAATCTCATGAGCGTTTGAGTGTGCGGATAAAAACTAGATTAGAGCGCCATCTGCTGTTAAAATCTAAGATCAGAATCGATTCCAAAGAGAATTGTGATGCATTCGGAAGATTTCAGAATCGATCTATGAATCGATTTATTATCCCATCCCTACTGCATAGCATGTTTTTTTTTTTTTTATTAGGGGGCGGAGCTATAAAGAGGGGTGTGATGCATTTGTGAGGGGCGTGTCTGTGCTTCTTCAGAGAAATAGCGCAGATACTGGACAAGTATGAAACTTAGTTTGCATTGGGCTGTACGCTAAATGCTTGCGTCAAAATCGAGTGTACTTTGGTGATAAGCGAGACTAGTTTCTCTCTAGTTCGCCGTTTCCATAATGAGAAACTCTCAGTCAAGATCTTGCCGGATCTCTGAACCTCGACGATGAGGTCATTAGTTTGCTCATGCTGATCCGAACGCCGGCGTCTGATTAATCTTGATGAGCGTTTGACGAATTACAATGCCGCGAAATGAAGGAAAGCTCATTTTTCGGGATCCATTCCGGTCCGTCGGCGAGGCATTGTTTGGAGCCGATTCGAGGGAGGCCGAGGGTTGTGGATTTGATGAGGACATGTTAATATCTACTATTGAGACCAGATAAGATCTTCATTAGACTTAGCGCTAGCGCGAGGGAGGTCTTATCGGCGTCTGAGGGGAGCGCGGGAGGAGCGACGGCGAGATTAGAGGAGAAGGCCGGCTTACACTTCACCGTCAGTCCCGAGGCTTTGTGACGGGGTCAACTTAATTTTGTTCCTCTGATATTAAAAACCTGTCTGAGATAAAGAGTTACTCTTTATTAGCTACGGAGGGAAGCGGGCGGGAGGAGCGAGGCTGACTCACCGTTCTCCAGGAATGCTGCCGTGATTCCGACATTAGCGGACCAGCCTTCCTCCTGCAGACTCACAGAGAGCTGATTTCTCATGGGATGAAACGGGCGACAACGAATGTCCCAAAGCACCTTTAAAGGCCTGTTCTATACTATATAGCGGTGACGAGTTTGTGGTTTTCATTCAATTATTAAACATTTTCATTCATTATTAAATCACTTTCAGAACAGATGATGGACAATAAGAAAAGAAAAAAAAAAACAGACAATCAAAATCTGATAAAAATATATATACACAGTACACACACATAGTATGCAGTCAAACTTTTATTTTGAATCACGGCTAATCGTTTTGCAGCTCTAAAATCTTAAAACTAACATAAAAAAATAACACACACACACACACACACACACACACACACATATATATATATATATATATATATATATATATATATTTTTTTTTTTTTTTTTTACAGAAAATCTAAATGATTATTACTAATTTGTTGATTATGTAAAAACTCATTAGAAAACTAACTCAAGGGAATTATTTATTTATTTCATTATTTATTTATATATTTTATTACAGAAAATCTAAATGATTATTACTATTTTGTTGAATATGTAAAAATTAATTAGAAAACTAACTATTATTCATTCATTCATTCATTCATTCATTCATTCATTCATTCATTCATTCATTCATTCATTCATTCCAGTTTTAGTTGAGTTTTAGTCATTTTAGTGTTTTAACTTAAACTTATAAACCTGATTATAAATCTGTTTCCAAAAAAGTACAAACTTCAAGTCTCTTTTTTTATCAAAATAATATCTTGAATGTTTAATGCTTGAAATAAAGCTTGACAGTTTTTTTTTTATTTAAAAACCTATTTATTTTGATGGTAAAATCATAATAATTATTCCTATTTTACTGAATTAATACAACTAGAGGAAAAAGCGGCATAACTCAAGGCCATTTATTTATATATTTATTGGTTTGAGAGAGGTTTTGAAGATTTTATATGTAGGTTCACTTTCCTACAAAATCAACTCAATCATTCTAGAATTAATTATTATTTCAAATTGTCTTTTCAAACATCAAAATATATAAAGCATAACACTAAAATATTGCAATTGTCACTTTTTTTTTCTAACACTGTGTTCTTGCTTTGCGGTCACCAATTCTCTCCATCTGAATATCTTGTGAATTTCAGCAGTGCTGCCGCTAGAAAAGGCCAATGTTCTCTGAGAGGTTTATGGAGTAACATATAATAACATGATGATCTAGTAGCTGAGAGTCACTTTTACTTAAAAATAGAGATCTCTTCACAAAAAAAGCAAAAAGGAAAATGGCATTTTCTATCAAATTTCCTCTCACGTCTTAAAACCCTGCATTATAATTTGAAGTCCGACACACGGCGCTCATTAGAATCCATACTTTCCCGAGTCAATCAAGGAAAATCTCTGCACAAGCTCTTCCCTCTTCAGTTAAAGCGCACAGAGAGCGAGACGGAAATGAACAAGACCTCCATTAAAGCCTCAAATCACTTCATACAGAATAACACACACTCTACCACTTTCATATCAAGCTGAGTAAATTGCTCTTGAGTGACGTACTGAATGAGATTATTAAAACATTTGATATTTTCAACAATGTAAAATAATTTGGGCCCCGTTCTTATCTAACAGGAAGTTTCCCAGAACAGAGACATTTCCCAGAACTACTTCAGAGTTTCTCTCAATAAACCTTTCAACTCACTGCAAACTTACCTGGTTATCAACTCAGTCACAGAGATTACTTACAAACTGTCACCCGTTACTGAATACAGATTACGTCATGATAGGGTAGTATTGGAATCTAGGTTGCTCAGCTTAAGTAATGTATTCTAACTACTTTTTAGATTACTTTTGGATTACTTTTTGATCAAACTGTAAACTTATTAAACACTGGTGTTAAATTCAATGTTTATGATTAAACTTATTAAACGCAACACACACACACACACACACACACACACACACACACACACACACACACACACACACACACACACACACACACACACACACACACATATATACACACATATATAAGTTAATAATTAAATTTAATCATAATTAACCAACATCAGAGAACTTGCTGACAAAAATGTATGGGAATGTATGGGAAACTCAGACTCAGAGACTGATGGACTGGCCAGACCAATGTTTACTGCAAACATTTGATGCAATAAACGTTGTATACGGCTGCAAAACAAGACAAAGAGAGATGGACTGTGGACGTTTAGCTGAAGATATGAGACACGTTTCACAAGTCAACAAGTAATTATTGTTATGCGTAAAAAAGCAGATAAAAAAAAAAAAACTTTTGTATTTCACTAAAAAAAAAAAAAGTACATCATTTGTTAAGGATTTTTGTGCTCTCGTAAAGTCTGGTTCCTTAAACACAGATTAAATGCGTCTCTCAGAATGGAAACTTCTGAAGACAAACAACAGTGTTAATGGTAAATCCAGAAGTAGGTCTCAGTTTAGTGAACTCTGAGCGGAGGAAGATTGTTTTCTTAATTAAAGATGTATTGCGAGTCCCGCAGGACACAGTCAGGTGCGTGAGCTTGACCTGTTTTCATCTGAAGACTCTGCGAGATGATTTTAATGTGTGCACATCTGTTTGCGCTGCATCTGCTGTTGAGCGTCCGTCCGTCGTTTTTCATTTTGTCACTCGTCTGTAACACTTTATTCAAACCCTCGTGCTGCTTTATCTCCAGTCTCACGCCGAAATTCTGTTCAAGACAGAGTTCAGCTAAAAATGAAAAACTAGCCATTATTAAATTACTTTTCACTGTACAGTACGTTGTTCTCATAAAAACGTCAAACTGTTACTTTAGTATTATTTATATACCATTGTAAATATGTATTAATATTTTGAATTACCTTTTATTTTTACATTTTCAGTTCATTTATTTTTAGAAATCTTTTAATTTATTTTTATTTCACATTTAGTATTAGTAATTCGAACATTTCAACTTAAGCTTACAAAACAAAAAACAAAATTGTTGCAGTGTCAACTAATAAATGTTGCGATGGCACCTACTGTATCCGTTCTAACGTTCTTATTCTTGTTCCGTTTCTTCTTCCGCTCTTGAGTCTATGGCAGCCCATAGAAACACTTGCGAGAAAGTTGTGTAATTTGGCAAACTGATAGAGGACAATCTCAACATTAGCCATAGCAAATTTGGAGTCTCTAACTCAAACTTGTCCAAAGTGTCACTCATGTTTATGCTAATAACTTTTGAACCGTAAGGCTCAGAATCAAAATTCATAATTGTTTGAAGAACCTATTTTTTGTAACTCGTTCTAGACGGTTTGTCTGATTTTCACCAAAATTGGCTTCATCTTCAGACCATGCTAGCGAAAAGTTATGGAATTCAAGTTGATTAGTCAAACCGTTTTTGATTAGCACGCAAACAAATTCTGCAAAAAGCACACAAAAATGGATGTGAGGCTATATCTCTGCAAAGGTTTGGCGTATAGAGACCAAACTTGGTGTGTGTTATAACAAGCATGACCTGAGGCTACCTGCAAAGTTTTGGCACAGTGCCATGTAGTGGTCAGGAGATACGAAAAAATGTCTATTTTAGCTTATAACTTCTCAATGGTTTGGCTAAAAGTCTCAAAACTGGTCTCGTTAGATTCAGAAGGGCATGCTCAGTCGAACCAATTTTCCTATGTCAGCCATTTTGGGCGGCAGCCATTTTGAATTTGGTCAAAAAATACTATATTTTACGAACGCGTTGGCTGATCGTTACGAAACTCGGTACGTGTCTTCGGCACCATGCCCTGACAGTACTCAAAAAGCGGTCAAAAGTTAAGGAGATTTTGAAAAATGCTAATAACTTCTGGAGAAAGTGGCTAATTGTAATGAAAGTGCTCTCAAAATATTCCTTGGGTCATGCCAAGAACATTGATACTGATTATACCAATAATATAGTTGGCAAAACTTCCTGTCTGCCATATTGATTTATGTTGAAAACATACTTTTTCTGACTCTTCCTAGACCGGTTGTCTGATTTTCACCAAAATCGAGTCAGATCATCTTCAGACTGTGCTGACAAAATGTTATGGATTTTGCATCGATAGACAAAACTGTTTTTGTATAGCAACGCAACAAATTTGAGGCATGAGACTGTGTCTGAGGCTGTATCTCTGTAAAGTTGACATATTGACACCAAACTTTGTATGTGCGATAGTCTCCTTACACTGACCACACAGATTGTATTTATGATATTTGAACCATTTTGACTAAAATCATTCTAAAATGGCTTTAAGGACTCATTGTTGCCGTTGGCTGCTCCATGCCACTCTTAGATCACTATTTTGCCTCTGATTGTGCTTGGCCCCATAATTGCTGCTTACAGCTATATTTTTAAATATTTTGCTCAAAATATCCCATAAAAGCATCATCATATGCTATATTCAAGTCTTCTGAAGTCATCTGATGCTTTTTGTGAGAATACACTTTCAGAACAAAAAAGTACAGATAATGTACTCACCCCCTTGTCATCCAAAAAGTTAATGTCTTTCTTTCTTCAGTCGTAAGGAAATTATGTTTTTTGAGTAAAACATTTCAGGATTTCTCTTCATATAATGGACTTCTAATGTACTTCCAAAATGCAGCTTCAAAGGGCTCTAAACAATCACAGCCAAGAAAAGAAGGGTCTTATCTAGCCTTATCTAGGTTATTTTCTAAAAAAAATAAATAAATAAATACAATTTATATACTTTTCAACCTCAAATGCTCATCTTGTTTAACTCGGCAAGACGAGAGTTTGAGATTAAAAAGTATATAAATTGTAAATGTTTTTAGAAAAGAACCCATCGTTTCGCTAGATAAGACTCTTCTTCCTCGGCTGGGATCGTTTAGAGCTCTTTGAAGCTGCATTTAAACTGCATTTTGGAAGTTCAAACTTGGGGCACCATTGAAGTCCACTATATGGAGAGAAATCCTGAAATGTTTTACTCAAAAAACATAATTTCTTTACGACTGAAGAAAGAAAGACATGAACATCTTGGATGACAAGGGACTGAGTACATTATCTGGACATTTTTGTTCTGAAAGTGAACTACTCCTTTAAGAGTTTGACAGATGCTGTGAACAGTTATTATACAGAATAAATCTGTAAAGAATCTTCAAAAAAAAAAAAAAAAGTTTTCATTTGACCCTTTAAGTAACGTTTGATTTAATATGCATCTTAAAATGTTCTCAGACTGATTTGTTGCTGTTGGTTTTATTTTCATTTATGTATTTTTAACCCTACATTAAAAGCATCTTCCAAACAATCGCAGCAGTCCATCAGTATGGTTCTGTAATTCCAGCTGGCTTTTGTTTTGTGCTGATCAGTAAATCCATTCTGGCGAGAATAGAAGTGCCACAATCTTTCCTGTGCCATTTAAAGCTGAAGGACTTCATTTAGTCGTGTTTATTTTGAGTTTCATTGGCGTGTGTTTGTGAAGTTTATTAAGCGGTATAATGCATCATTCCTGATGGCCATAAATTGACATCTAATTCTTCAAATCCGTTATCGAATCCCTGTACGCTTGTGTGCGGATCACAGCAAACCGCGCGCGTTCGTGAAGTCGTGTAATGAGTTATTCCGGAGAAGTTTGCGTGTGGAAGAAAGGATGATTCCATAATGAAGATAATTAACTTCAGAGAGCCGCGTCTGGACCGCTGGCTCGGGTTTTTTAGGGAAATGAAGAGGAGAATTCAATTATCGGAGTTTTCTGAATCGTGACTGTGCAGAAATAATTATCTCTTGTGTTTTTGTGCATATGTTAATTAGACCTTTAGAGTCAATAAGAGAACAATGTTTAGACACGGATCCCGTAAAGAGAAAAGGGTAACGGCTAAACGAATAGAACGAAGGAAAACGAGGCAGGATCTGCTGAAATCTGGTCGGTCTGCGGTGAAACTGGGTCTCGCTTGAGCCGGAGGAGCTCGGATCCCTCCTTCAGCTCACGTTCATCTCAATGGCAGCTGCTTGGCTGGAGTCACCTGTGCTCTCTACTGCTGCCAGACTCTGAGCCAATCACACCAGCTCTGAGCGTCATGTGACCACCTACAGCAGTAGAATGAAATATAAACACACTGATAGATGCACACTACTGGACAACATTATGGGATCAGTAAGGATTTATTTATTAGATTGGCTTGAGAAAGACAACCTACCGATCTGCTTTTTATTCTTCTTCTTCTTCGACTAAATTTGTGAACGCTACTCCTCCTAGAGCTTCAATCTAGAACCACCAAACTCAGCCCAGCTCTTCAGACTGATCTCACTTATAGTTTTCATAAAAATGAAAAAAGCCAAAACTATTCAAACTCCAACTGTCAAAATTTAAACTCAATCAAACTCCCATTCTATCTAATATTTCTAGTCTATTTAGATCTATCTAGCCTAGCAACTACAATCATGCTAGTAGCTTGTTAATCATGCTAGAAACATGTTAGCAACTTACTAATCATGATATAAACGTTAGAAACGTGCTAGCAACTTGCTAATAATGCTAGAAACACGCTAGCAACTTGCTAATCATGTTAAAAAATGGTAATAACATGCTAGCAACTTGCTAATCATGCTAGCAACATGCTAGATACATACTAAACATGCTAGAAAAATGTTAGAATCATGCCAATTACATCTTAATCATGCTAGCAACATGTTAATCATCTAATCTGTCTATATAAAGTTCAAAACTTTAAGCTTTTACAGCTGCTTTAAACTTTCAAGCTAGTCTTTCTCAAGCCAACCTAAAGTTTGTCTTGACAAACTTTATCTAGCTAAATTAATAATTTAATTCAGGAAGGGTGCTTGAACAGTAAAAAAGCAACAGTAAAGACACTTACAATGTCAAAAAAGTTTTCATTTTTTTCTGTTTCAAAAAAATGCTAAACTCTCTCTCTCTCTCTCTCTCTCTCTCTCTATATATATATATATATATATATATATTTTTTTTTTTACATTATATTTTCTATTTATTTATTTATTTTTTGTTTGTGGAAAAAAGGTTTTGAAATGAAAAACAACACATTCATTACTTAAACATAAAAATATAAAAAAATACACTTATTAAAAATTAATACAAATAATCTAAAATTATTAACTAATAAAAAATGAAATTTTAACGTTTTTAGTAACTAGTATTTTATTGATGTTAAAATAACTAACCCTGGATGGACGTAATCGCTGTTTATTACAATACAACCGTTTTTTGTTTGTTTGTTTGTTTTTAAATAGTAATAATATTTCACAATATTACTATTTTCTTCCTGTATTTTTGATCCAATAAATTAAATGCAGCTTTGGTGAGCAGAAAAAACTTCTTTAAAAAAATACAAAATTAAAAAAAAAAAATCTTACTGACTCCAAACATATTAAAGGTTGTCTACATTTTGCATGTGAAAAAAAACATTTTTTCCACTAAATTACACAGATATTTTTAAAGTGTTCTGAGGTTAGAAATATTCTTTTTAAATTACAATATCTACATGCTCACCAAACTTTTAAAGGAATAATTTCCCTAGTAATGACAATCCTGTCATCACTTTTGCATTAATGGTACTTTAGGAGCAGCAGAAAATAGCTGCGTTTCTGTCACACCACAGAAATGTGGAGTTAAGTTAGTTTCAGTAATTTATAATATAATTTTGAGTTATTTGAGTTATTTACTCTGGTGAGTAGCTCTTGCCTTCAGCACACATGAACAACACCATTCAACGTCTGTCAAGCAGCTCTCAGGACTTTAGATCCGTTTGATGCTGATTGCATTTAAAATTTAAAACCAGTCTTTGATAAAATACACAAACAAATAAACACAACTACACTCACACGTCCAGTTTCCATGTTTTATGGGGTGTGTGTGATCAGAGAGCCAGACAGTGCAGGAGCTGCAGTTTTATTGTACAGACGGACAGTCGGCGGTCCATCAGTCTTGTCTGTTGAACTCTGGCTAAATTGCAGGTGTAAATCGTGTCTGAAGGCCATTCAGAGCTGAATCTCCTCTTCTAAACTCACTCCAGTACAAAACCACAGCATTTCTACATTTCCTCCACAAAATGACAGCAGTGACAGGAACGCTAATGGCCATCTTCACGCTCTCTCTCCAGTTTATTTTGTTCAAGATGCATTTCCAGGCTCACAATACAACATTCAGTCCCACAGTAAACCATCACCAGTTTCCTTCAATAAACGGCTGAGATGAGAGTTGGGATGAAGCCCTGAATCCTGCTTAACTCCACATCAGCATTTGAGTCACTTTAACGTACATTAATGAACCAAACAAGTGATTAGAAGCACTTACTGTATAAACCAAAACTAAAACTCAATAGTCTAACATTAAAAATCAACAAATAGCCATAAATATTAATATTGTAATTTTATAGACGTACTGTAAAACAATTATTTTTTAATATTACATTATTATTTTTGTTATTAAATTATTATTTAATTTATATAATAATAATAATAATAATAATAATAATAATAATAAATTTTTCAAGACATAGTCAAAATAAAATATTGTATTTTTCTTAGGTATGTTTTTTTTATTATTTAGAAATTTAAAAGTGAAATATTTCACTAGCAATTTACAACAGTATTTATTTTGGTGTGTGTGTGTGTGTGTGTGTGTGTGTGTGTGTGTGTATTTGACAGTAAAATATTACAAAATAATTTAACAGTAATAATTAAATATTATATTTTTCATACATATGGATTTGTTACTTTATTTAGAAATTTAAAGTGAAATATTTCACTAGTAGTTTACAACAATATTTATTATTTTGTTAAAATTTTAGTTTTATATATATATAAATGTTATTTCACAGTAAAATATTACAAAATAATTATTTTTTCAACACATAGTAATAAAGTATTATTTTTCTTAGGTATGTAATTTATTTAGAAATTTTAATTTAAATATTTCACTAGTAATTTACAACAATATTTATTATTTAGTTTAACCTTTAGTTATACTATTATTATTTTTTAATTATTAAATCTATTATATTTTTTTTTACAGTAAAGTATTACGAAATACATTTTTCAACACATTGTAATAATAATAAAAAAAAATTGAAACATTGAACAACTTGATTTTTTAGAAATTCACTAGGCATTTACAATATGTATTATTTTGTTCAAATTTTTATTATTATCATTAAATTTATTATACTTTTTTACAGTGAAATATTACAAAATAATATTTTTTTTTCACACTGTAATAATAAAATATATTTTTCTTAGGTATGTATTTTTTTAATTTAGACATTAAAAGTCAAATATTTCACTAGTAATTTACAGTTGGAATCAGCTTCCAGAAGAGATCAGATTAGACACATTTAAATGCAGACTCAAAACTCATCTGTTCAGTTGTGCATTTATTGAATGAGCACTGTGCTGCGTCCGAACAGATTGCATTATTTTATGTATATATATATTATAATTTTTTTTAAATCATCTTAAATGTTCTTAAATTCTCAGTTTTTATTGTTGTGATTATTATTTTAATTTTTTATGCTATTATGATTTTAATTCCTTTTATGTACAGCACTTTGAATTGCCATTGTGTATGAAATGTGCTATATAAATAAACTTGCCTTGCCTTCCCTTATTATTATTATTATTATTATTATTATTATTATTATTATTATTATTATATAATAATATTGATAGACTGCATGACCTGGAGGTGTTTCATAAAACAGGTTTACCAAATAATCCAGGCTTATTTCAGTTAGTCTGACTTATTGTCACTAGATTTGGCTCAAAATAATTACTACTAACTTAAATAAGCCTGGATTATTTGGTAAACCCCAGGAGCTAAAAAAAAATAACAATAATCTCCACACTTTCACTATGGAATTGAAAGAAAGAAAGAGAGAAAACAAACAGGTTGAATGGACTGTCAGGAACAGCAGAGAGGAGAGGACCTGATAGAAGACAGTGAGTGTAATGACTTTATTAAAGATGAATGTGAGTGAATGTGGAGCAGATCCGTTCAGATGACACACGTCCTGAAGAAGCGGATCTGCTGAGGCAAATGAACGCATGCGATCGTTCATCAGCGACATCTCCGTAACATCTGCAAGACGTCAACAACCCACAGAACATTACAGAGACGAGAGCGGGACCAATCCACCAAACCAAACCAAACACACTACAGATCTCCTGTCACAGAACCATCAGAGCCTTCAACCGGATTCATCTTCATCTGATCACAACCAAACTAACCATCACTAACTCATCCACCACGAGCCTCAAACTCGCTTCATGCACATCTACAGGTTTATCAGGACGTGAGAGTTGTGTGTTTGTCTTGGTCTTACTTTGAGGTTGCAGGAACGGAAATCAGTGGAACATTTTCCCTCCGGAGACCTGCACAAAAACACAGACAGTATTATGAGAAAATACATACAATCAGTCACAAACAAATGCATGATGCAAGTTTGTACAATGTATGTGAGAGTGTATCCATCTCTATAATTATAGATCATTCAGTGGCGTTCAAAAGTTTGAAATTATATATTTCTTTATGTTTTTGAAAGAAGTCTCTTCTGCTCAGCAAGCCTGCATTTGTTTGATTAAAATAAATAAATAAAAATATTAAATATTATTACAATTTAAAATGACTGTTTTCTATGTGAATACATGTTAAACTATAATTTACTTCTGTGATGCACATTTTTAGCATCATTACTCCAGTCTTCAGTGTCACATGATCATCAGAAATCATTCTGATACATTGAAAAAATATGTAAATTTACTTAAATTTTATTTTGCAAGTTTATGCACGCATATTTTTTTTATTTTAAATTTAAGTATAGAATTAAGTAAAATCTACTTAAAGTAAGTAAAATTAGCAAATGAAATAAGTAAATATAATGTTTGATTAATTTATTTTTTAAGTAGTAATTTCTACTTAATTATTTTAAGTTTACTCTCAAGTCCTCAAGTACAATTCACTCAGCCACAGTTTGTGAACTTTACTCATCAGAGGACTGAAAAAATGCCATTAAAGCCTGTGGTTCACTTACAAACATGTACGTAAGCAAGTAGACGGCTCCTTGTTGTTTTTAAGGTTATATGTTGACTCAGTGTAGTTACTAACAAAGAGACCTCAATACTGGGCTCATGATACACAATGATGCTAACAATCAGTGAATAGTTTTTGAGTATGAACGGCTCATTTGGAGTAGAAAATGAACTCTAGATGTTACATAAAACAGTGAAAATACATCTCGAAAACATAAAAATAAACAATTCCAAGTAAAATATACTTATACTTTCAAATTTTAAATTCTACAAGTTTAAATTGAGTACTAATATTGAATTTATTTTCTTGCCTGAACTAAATTAATTAATGTAGAAGTTACATTTGTTTCTTCTGAAATATTGATATTGATAATAATATTTCTGATTATTATCAACGTTGAAAACAGTTGTGCTGCCCAATATTTTTGTGAAAACCATCATACTTTTTTATTTTTTCAGGATTCACAGATGAATAGAAAGTTCAAAAAACATTATACATGTCTCGACTGTCACTTCTGATCAATTTAATGCATGGTTTGATCACATTGATCTGTTGTCATATGAATTCAAGTCTGAAAACAAAGACACAGTCTTGATTTTTGGGTGAACTTTTGGGTGAAGTCACTGATATAGCACTCAGATACAGTGTATAATTGTTATGATATTTCATCTGTATCTTGTAGAAATAAAAATGTGCATAATGACGACTCATTTGAATTTCATTTGGCAGCAGTCGTATTGAAAAGTGACTCTGACATTTTAGGATAATTGTGCCGTAACATTGTTATTTTTCATTAGAAATGTTGATTATATGCTTGGAGGAACACAAAATGTGACCGTCAAACCTCAAAACGTGTAAATTTAGGATTAATGGAGGCATGTTTCATTCTGGATAGAAATTACACTGTCAGATGTGTGTGTGTGTGTGTGTGTGTGTGTGTGTGTGTGTGTGTGTGTGTGTGTGTGTGTCCTGTTAAAACTGATTCACATCAACAACATCATCAAGATTAAGGGTTTACGGCAAATGAACGTCTCTGTATCAGACATCTCTGGGTTGAGTTTCTGGATGATTGAGCTTTGACATTTCATTACTGAAATCTAGAAACATCACGTGCTTTTATGATGTTCTACTGCGCTGAGATGACAATTTTGGCCCCGTAATATTAAATAAATCTGTACATATTGTACATGTGCTGAAAAAAAAATACACATACACAACATCAAACACAATGCATGGAAATATTTCAGATGAAATCCTCTGTGGTGGATTGTGAACATGTAATTTTGTTCATGTATAATCTCAACAAAACAAGAGGATCAAAAATTGCTTGTTGTTGTTGTTTTTTTAATTAGTGTTTTTTTTTTTTTTTTTTTTTTTTTTTTTACATAAAATATATTTACATATAGTGCACAAGACAAAATAACTTGTGAAGATTCAGAATACTTAAAACTAATAACATAAATCCTCCAGGTCCTATCAATAAACACATACGCACACAAATCATCTGAATATGTTGACTCAGCTCTGAGCCGGTGGAAACGTACAGCCATTATTGTGTCAAATAAAACAATTATTATTATAATGATTTACATATACAATATTCAAAGCAAAGCAATATATTCAGTAAAAAAAGTCAAATGTCATTGTGCTGAAAGTCAACCTGCACTCTTAAAAATAAAGGTGCTTTAAAAGGTTCTTCACAGCGATACCAAAGAACCATTTTTGATTCCACAAAGAACCATTCAGTTAGAGGCTCTTTAAAGAACCATCTCTTTCTTACCTTTTTATAATCTGAAGAACCTTCTTTCGCCACAAAGAACCTTTTGTGAAGATTTTAAAGGTTCTTTATGGAACCATTTAGACAAAAAAGGTTCTTCTATGGCATCATGAAGCACCTTTAATTTTAAGAGTGTATATATTTGACAAAAATAAACATGTTTAACTCAGTTCATGTCAAATGGTTCAAAGTTTTGTTGTTCAGATATAAACAGAATCCCTCAAATAAAATTATTTGTTTTAGTTTATAAATACAGATCAAGGCATTTTTGCTCAGCCGAACACAAATATAAAGTAAATTTAACGTTGTTTTAATTGTAGTACCATATTAAAAACACCTTCACTTAACCAACACTTTATGAAAGAAAGCTAGTGTCTATGTAGACTAAAAAATAAATGTCATTATAGTATTTACAATTTTACTCACACTGCAGTTGTTTGAACCCGTAAGGTTTTATTTGTCCTCCAGGAATCCGCATGATTTCTGAACTGCAACTGTCAAACTCCATGAATGTCCGATCAGCTTTTATATCCGATGTCTGTTGTTTGTGTTTTTATTTATTTATTTATGGATTAAACCCTCTGGGCCTCTTCGGTCATTTTTGACCGAAAAATTTTATGTTTTGAATTTTTAAAAATCGTAGCTTCATCAGAATGAGATGACACTTGGTGACTTTTGTTGCATTAGCTATGTGAGTACAAAAAAAAAATCAGTGACATGATTCGGATATGTAAAAGGGTCAAAAAAAAATTAGTCACACTTGGCTCCTTCGCGGTCAAAAATGACCGACATAGGAAATGAATGGGAAATACGAAAAAATGTGATAATTCAGATAATCTTTTGGTAATACAAGCTACAAATGAGCAACTGTGCTGAAAAGAAGTGTTCAGCAAGCAAGGACTGACACTCTAAAATAACAAAAGTACAGAACTGACACACACACACACGCGCACACACGCGCGCACACACACACACACACAGACACACACACAGACACACACACAGACACACAGAAATAAGCAGAAAAATGCAAAACCTGATATTTATCCAATCAAAAAAATATCTAAACCTTGCCAAAACTTATCTTTTAGAATGTCTGAATATATTTCTAAATGCAAAGCCTAATAAAATGAAGAAACAGTAAAAAGAAAAAAAACAATAGGAATCCCAAAGCCCCTGTATATGTGTATATAGGGAGATACAGGAGTTTACATGGCATTACACAAGTTTTTATTTTTTATGCCACTAGATGGTGCAATTTTCACTTTAAAAAAATGGATTTTAAATGCTTTTACTCTATTTTAATGTGAAATGTTGTATTTATTGAAAAATAATAAATACATAATTAATTAAAAAATATAATATAAAATATAATTCTACTGGGAAAAAATTGCTCATTAAAACTGTATAAATATCGCATAGATTCATAAAAAATGCTCAAAATTCTAAATAATAATTACAAAATATTATTGAACAAAAATGTATTTAATTGATTTTCCTGAAGAAAAAAAAAAGTTACTTTTTAAGGCTTCGGTCACTTTTGACCGCGAGGGAGCCAAGTGTGACCCCTTAATGAGGAGGCCCAGAGGGTTAAAGCGAGTCAGGAATGCTGCGTCGCTGCTGTTCAACAAATGGCGGCATTATCAGTTCAAATGGTTCAAATCTGCCGCCATTGTCGTTTGCGCGCTAATGGTGGGCGGAGCCTCTGGCGCGCAACGTAACCGAAGAAGTTCCCGCTGATTTGAAGTTAACGATAACTAAACGGTAACGATCTTTTCATTCACACTGTCGGACAGAGCAGCCGGTGCAGGTGAGTAATATTGGGTAAAACATGTAAATAAAGGTGTTTCAGTCTTATTGCTGTTGACTTGCTGCAAAGCATTTACCAGTTTCAAGCTTTTCTGATTAAGCTACATTAATCATAAAATGCTTAATTTTAAAATAAATGAAGTCATTTGAGTTTGGTGTAGGATAGATCTTTAAACTTAAAAATAAAATATGATAGTAAGTGAGCAAAATAGTTTGCCGCTGCATTTGAAACTGATTTAATGTTAATGTATGATGTAACAGGGTTCGGAGTCTGAATCGAATTAAAGAATGAATCTGAACTGGATATTGTGTTTTCACATGTGTACAAATGTGACTTTGGCATATAAATAATAAACTATTATTTGCATTGCTCATTAGGTACAATAATGTGTCTAATTAAAGCCTGAAACCAAACATAATAATCAGTCAGGATAGCAACATTATTACTTCATAATAATAATATAATATTAATAAAAAGGCCGCTTAATTGTATGTTCAGACAGTACACTGTTTGTTAACACACTTAAGTACACTTTAACACGAAAAGTCTACTAATAATGACAAATTATAGTTTATTTTAATGTAAAATTAAACCATTTTGTTTTAAGAATTGTTGTTGCTTTAAAATATACACTTGTTTTAACATACTAAAGCACATCTAAAGTACTTGATTATCATGTTCAATGCAGTGTGCTATTTGATATTTTTGGATTGGATTTATTTATTCTTTACTATCTTTACATGATATAATACATTTACAAATTTTGGATTTAAGTTTCTGTCTAGAACCAAACATCATAATATAAGACTGGGTTTTATTAAGCACTCATTTGTTATCCAAAATCTAATCTTGTAAAATATTAAAATCATATTAAAGAGATAAGTGAATTTGTAAAATATCAGAATTAGATACATATATCACAGTGTCATCAGCATAAAGTTGAACATTACATTTATTGAAAATTAACAGTGAATTATTAACATAAATAATAAGTGGTCCTAATATTGAACCTTGGGGCACATCTCTTTGTTGAACCAAAAAATTAGATTCATTCCCATTTAATACTACACATTGTTTTCTATTATGCAAGTTATGGTTTAAACCACATCATTGCATTTTAACAGTCAATTAAATTATCAATTTAATTCAATTATCAAAAGCTTTGGATAAATCAAGAATAACTGCACCTGTGAGTTTACCATCAGCAGCAGCTGAACACACATCATTAGTATTTATTATTTAGTTAATATAAGTTAATATATTTCAAAAGTACTAAATTACTACTTCATTATTGCAAAGGTGAAATAGCAAATATATTTAAATGCATGCCATGCCCGTTTCGGTAGAAATAACAGTTGTATTAATGTTACTAATGTTTAGTTTTTCATATTGCAAAAATGAAATTGTATAAAGAGGCAGTTATGCCCTGTTCACAAAATGTCTCAAAAACAATTCAAAAGTTCAGCTATTGCATTTAATACAGATGTGAACTATTAACTGCAATTAGCTTGCAGTTCAGGCTCTTAAAAACATTGCATTTAGTTTATATACTTGAGTCTATTCTTTGATCTTAAGCATATTATTCCGTATCAAGTACTCTGTTTTAAAGTGCGCTAAAGTGCCCTTGTTTTGGTTTGTGATGTTGGCGTGTCGTCTGAGTTGAAGCTGTATTCGCTGCTGGATCGGTTCATTATTTTGTATATATATATATATATATATATATATATATATATATATATTTTTTTTTTTTTTGCCTGTGTCTGACAGAAGTTCATTTGCAAACAGGAGGCATTTGACTTTCTCTCTCATTTCGGCTTTAATTTGTGCCCCTTCACAGTGAAATTAACCCCTCTTCATTTCCCATCACTGTCAAGAGCGGGTCGCCACGGAAACGGTTACTGTGGCAACAAAGGGAGGCAGCGACCGTCGAGCCTCCTCCTCCTCCTCCTCCTCCTCTGAGCTCTGGATGAGGGGCTCGTTACAAAAATGGGCTCAGCCATGTTGAATTAGCACTAATTAGGATAATTACGCTCAGTCTCTCTCTGCTAAGGGAAAATGGCTTCCGCAGAAAGTGGATGAATAAATTAGACAGAAAGCCACGGCGTTTCACAATCACAAGGCATTGTGGGCGACGGCGGATCCTGACAGAGCGGACCGAGTCGCGCATTTACGATACGGCCGTTTTAACGCGTTCTGCTGCGACGGCCGACTCCTGCGACGCTTCTAGTAAACAAATGAAACGCTGTGATGTTCCAGAGGAGCTGGAGGAGCTCCAGAGATGCTCTCAGAGCTTTGGCAGACAAACACCTTTAGCTGCGAGCTGGATTCGGCCAAATGTTTCCTCTGTGTGTGTGTGTGTGTGTGTGTGTGTGTGTGTGTGTGTGTTCCACATCAAGTTTTACAGTCATTTTATGTTCTTAGTGCCGTAATGCGGCATATGTGATGTGGAAGATCGAGCAGGAGATAGCAGTGCTGCAACAACTACAACTCTGTAGTTCACTGGAAAAAAAAAAAAATGCAGATTTAATGGTAAAAGATAAGGATGTAACGATAATTATCAATATCGTGGTATCATGGTAGCAAAACTGTCACAGACTACCTTCAGACTGATGGCAGAAGGTCTGAGAACCTTGGCCGCTTTGAATGACCAAGGCCCGCCCAAGAGGCCATATGACTGACAGGTAAAGCAACCAATCACGTTTCATTTTGTGCCGCATCATGTTTAGGGGCGTGGAAATGTCGCCACAATAACAGACTGGACGTGTTTTAAAGATTATATGCCACGAACTTTCACATACTTTTGAAAATCCAGCTTTTAGTTGATCCCGATAAGTTGTAAGTAGGGCTGCCACTAATGATTATTTTTATATAGATTAATCTATCGACTAATTTATTGATTAAGCAATTAATCTAAACGACTAATTTCCCATATAAAATCAACAATTTTACTTAAGAACATTTTATTTATAATAAAATCAATTAATTGGAGGTGCTTTTAATTATTAAAATTTAATGGAACCATTAAAATTGAATCCAGAAAAGACAATGAAACTGTAAAACTCAATTAATTATACACGCTTTTTGATTAAACTATTTGAATTTAAATTTAACCATTAAAAAAAATAATAATAATAAATAAAAAAAAATTAAATGGAGAAAAAAAAGAATATTCAAATAAAATGGATCCCAATAATAATAAATATTAAATTTTTCTTGTGGTAATAAAAATAGATGTAAGTGAACAATACCCTTAAAAAGTACTTAATACAAATATAATAGCAATGACGCAATAATAATTAGTTCAAAAAAGGAATCGAAAGCAAGAAATCATGTTTTTATTGCACAAAACTGTTAAAAAACATAATGTATTATACACAATAGAGCTAAAATAGATGCAAGAGCTAATGTGCATTATGCATTACAACAGAGACCTGCAGAGGGCGTCAACGGCCTGACAATTGTTTTTACACTTCGCTGCGTGATCTAATCCTTGTTTGATATCGACTAAGCAACATTTAAGTCAAATGTCCACTTAACCTTTAATATTTGGTCATATCTTTACCACAGAAATGCTATAGCCACAGTAACTAAATTAATATGTGAACATCAAAACATGTAAACTCAGAGTGAGGGTTTAAACTTTTATTTTGAAATCGCGATGAACGCTTAGGAGAAACGTCAATATCTTTCTCATTGTGCTGAGTTTGCATAGGTTTATAAATGATTTACCTTACAAATATGATGAAATGGTGCACATTGCGTTCCCAGATGAGCGTTATAATAAACCCAACCGTACGTAGCATACACGCATGTACATACTTGATGTACATATATTAAACCTGCATTGCATATATTTATTTAACTGAATCGTAGCGTTTGTGAATTCACAATTATGCTTTTTAAATGGTTTTAATATATTATGCATCCTTGGAAAACAGTCTAATAACGCCTTTCATGGATTCTTGTCCGTGAAATGTGCCACTTCTGGCATTTTGCTAGTCATTCGACGCGGGCAAAATTTAATCGAGGATTTTTACAAATCGAATAGTCGATTACAATCAACAAATCACGAAAGCCCTAGTTGTAAACACGACGGCTTTCTTTTTTCATGAGGAGGTTTGACTCCACAGCTTTTTTGTTTTCAGGCGGAATGTTAAAAACACGACACACACGTCTCCCGGAAATCCTGGATAAGGTAACCAATCCAATGACAACTTCAAAACTCCTGAAATGTTCCTAGTGAAGTGTGCCTTACACATTAGACGTTTAGCCAACAGTTTGTGAGCGTGATGTCTGAGGCTGAGACTACATGACGATATCAAATCAGGTCTTTTGAACAAAAAGTGTAGATTTTTCAAATATTCTAACATGAAAGGTCTTTAAAGTTGTGTTTTGGGATGCTTTGGCACAGAATCTGTCAAACAACTAAAACCAAAATATGGCTTAATCCTATCATCAGGTCACGTCGTTCAGGCGATCATCTCATGATCCGGTGTTTTCCGCACCTCAGAACGGCTCTGTTTACACTGAATGAATGCAGTGAATTGGTTTATTGCATGTGCTGTCAGTTTAGTGCATGTTTTGGAACACAACAGCCACCAGTTATGCTTTTTTTTTTTTTTTTTGCGGCAGATGATTACAGCATTTCACTAGATTTGTAGTGAGGCATGTTTTTGTGAGCCTGTTTTCACTGAAGCTGGAGTTTTCTGTCAAAGTTAAAGCTTAAAAGTGCAGTATGAAATGCTAATGGCTAACATTACTGCAGTCTAAAGTCAAAATATCTCTTTCTCAAGTGTATAAATTAGGAAAGAAGTTTTGTAATTTCCCCACTGCGGTGTAAAGCAAAAGGAATATATCTATGAAATATTTATTTATTTATTTTACAGTGTAATTGTTTTACAACATACGGCTAATACTGTCATGGGCATGGGCGACATTAGGGGGGGGCAAGGGGGGGGCAGTTGCCCCCCCTGTGGTTAGTCATGGAATCCTCTACAGCCCCGCTGCAACTGCTTTAGCCAAGCTTAGGCTCGGTTGTACTTGGGAACTAGACGGTGCTATTATACCCTCAAACGAAAGCAAAGCAATTGAAGATCTGGCAAACTATCCAACGTGTTTTTGCAGCGTTGAGCAATGTAGCCAATCACAGACATATCTGTTGTTTCCGAACAATTAGAAACACTTGTCAGAATTCACTCACTGCTGAAAGCGCCTGATCGGTTTTTATTAAGTGCCGTTTTGTGCGTTCGTGAATCATCTTGAGTGTAGACGCGATGTAAATAAAATATTGTGTAGTTTAGAGAGCTTTATTAATTATAACGGAATTTTGTGAGATCTCTATGAACTTTTAGTGATAATAAGGGGAGCGTGCTTTGCACTTTCCAGGCTATAATCCATTTAGAATTTGTATGAAACTTTCGTTTTTCGGCACATGCAAGCTGATATGTTTTGGGAGTGACATTTGCATATTTACGCTGGGTTTATTCTCGAAATAACGGTGAAGCAATAGACGGGATAAAAATATATTTTCCCCTTCTCCCAAAACAACTTACTGTTTCAGCTATAAAATAGTTCAGTTTTGTATGTAATGGCAAAATGTTTATATTTAGTTTCGTTTTTTATTTAGCTAATTTAGAAAAACGCTTGGAGCATTTTTTATTCGTTAAATATACAACGTTATATATATATTTACCGAACAGCGCCCAGCGGAAGACTGATCATAGTCTGTTTGATCAGTTTGCCTTCTCAAATCATCACGACTTGCCTAAAATGAAATCTATAGATAAACAGTTCAAGTATAAAACAATGGTATTTAAAAGTTACAGATAAATGTGCGCTATATGCGCATAGTTTGTGCAGAAAGTGGAAGCTAAAGCTTGCAGGACAGGTACCAGCGCGATCACTTGCATTTTTTTTCATTGGAAGCAATTTAAAATTATCCGTCATTTTTGCTCACAAAGTACGAGTAATACATCGAAAAAAACGTTACAGCATTTTTATAAAATAAAGAAAACAAAAATTATGTGCTTTCTGCCGTCTGGTTCTTGAACAGGAGTGCTTAACAAAATGAAGCGAAATGCATGCCTCACAGACATAATAAATACATTTATAGAAAGCTTTAAATTATTACTTAACGAAATAAAACAAATCAAAAGCACAAACTCTTTCATGTAATCCGTAAAGATGAATTTATCTCTAAAGGTGCGTCCAAAAACGAGATTGCGAGTCTTTGCGACACTGACTCAGAATACACAAATTAATTAATAAATAATTCATTTATGTCCGTACTCTTTCCTCGACACATTCATTGCTATTTATTTTTGCCGGTGCTTGGGGCGAGTTTTAGCCTATTGTGCTTGAACGCGGATTCAGCTGCGCTAAAGCACACTAAACGGTGTCTGAGTCGGTCTCAAAAGTGAAAGCGAAAGTGAAGTTTCGTGTTGTTTCCACCAGCGCGGCATTTTTTTTCTTCACCATAATTGATGGATGTCTAAATTATGAAAATAAGGAGAAGCCTAAAACAGGCCCGATGCCGGCCCGGGTCTGAACTATGACGTGAAAATTGTCCCGAAGCCGTAGCCCTGTGGTGTAAAAAAAAAGTCAGGGCCCATCGGCCCGGGCTGAAGTACAGCGCTTTAATTGACTGCTTTGATGTGCTGCATTACCGTAGGGCACTGTTTTAATGCTTACATCTGATTTTTTTTCTTGCCCCCCCTGACTCAAGAGTCAAATGTCGCCCATGGTCATGGGAATAAAAATAATATAAAATTGTTATTAGCATTATATTAAAATTTGTTTGGCTTCTTAAACACCAGTGTGAATGTAATTTAGACTGAGACGGTATACGACAGATAAAAAGACGGCTGAGTCCTCTTTAAAGTTCAGGTACAAGAACATTTTTTGACTTAAGTTTTCTTAGTAAAGAACATGGGTTGGACTCTTCATTTGGAACTCTCAAAAGTGCATTAGATAGAAGAATTTAACTTTAAAAAGGCCATTTTTTTTATATCACAATAAATATTGACTTCATATTGTGATATTATCATATTGTGAGATTTTGATATGATTAGGTCCCTAGTAAAATACTATAAAATGATTAGTAAATTAGCTTACTATATATGGTGAAAAACTGTAATACAAAGCAACAGGAAGTGTTCTGGCAAGGTTTGCTCAAGAACATTATGTTCTTCCATTAACGTCTGGTTTTTAATAATGTTCCCAAAATATTAGCACAAAAACATCATTTAGACAATGTTTTCTGAAACATTTTAGTTGGATGTTCATATAACCTTTTTTTTTTTTTTTTTTTTGTTATAACCTGTTTCAGAACATTCAGAGCAGTGCTATTTTAGTTCTAGCTATTTTAATACTATTATACTTTTTGTTAATATTTTTAATTTGATTTTTTTTTTTTTTTTTTTGTGGTATTGTCATTATTATTACAATGTGTTGTTGATAAAAAATGTCAGATTTTATTTATATATTTTAGGGATGCACTGAATATTCGGCCACCGAAAATTTTCGGCCGAAAACGGAAAATGCACTTTTGGGCCATTTTCGGCCGAAAATTTTCGGTGGCCGAATATTCAGTGCATCCCTAAAATATATAAATAAAATCTGACATTTTTTATCAACAACAGAGACTTTTATCACCGAAACTACACGGCCGAAATAGTATGTTGACACAAACAGAAACTGCAGCCTGCATGTGCTTGTCTGAAGCAACACTTCTGCGGTGTGGATGTATTTCAGTATATCTGAGAAAGACCCACGGATAGCGATTTGCAAAACTTGTAATGCCAAAATTTCAAGAGGGGTGTGTCTGCAGTCGTGTGTGCAGCCAGTGATGAGAGCAGAGATCGAGACAGATGCAGCTTTCAGTGAGTGAGAAACAATGGCTTTACGTTGGTGTTACCTCGCAATAATTTAAAGATATGTCTTTTCTATAGACTGTATTTTTATAAACATTTATGTTTTAAACCGTGGAGGTGAGCCAATGGATATCACACAAGCAACATGAAAACTGCGCAATATATTAAAGTGAAAGTAAAAACTGACAGTGCTTTCAGCATCTGACCTGCATTCTCTCAGAGACAATGAGAGACGATTATACTTCATATGCTGATATTAATTTAGTCCCCTACTATTATGTAAGGGTTGTTTTTTGAAAGACTTAAATAAAGCTCTTAATTTGATGAAACTTCAAAAGGCTATCCATTGAATAAATATGAGCGCTGCACGTTTCAAAGTAATTTTCTGCGCTGCTTTGTGTACCATTCTGACAGTGCCTCCTGCTGGAAGAGAAACGCGTAGAGCTGTAAATGTGAACTGATGGATCCACAAGATAACGTGTTATAAAAATGTAAACAATTTAAACAAAGGCAGTAACATATATGTATGTTATTTAAGTAATATAATACTTGATTGATAATAATTGTTTAAATTAATATAACTGATTTATTCTTTGAAACTTTAATATTAATTTATGCAATTGCAATGCCTTGATTTTAGTAAAATTAGTACACAGTCATAGCCATAAATGCAATGGTACTAATAATTGGCATAATTCTTTCGGTGTTTCAGTTTTCGGCCTTGGTTTCCTCTTTTTCGGCTTTCGGTTTCGGCCAAGAATTTTCATTTCGGCGCATCCCTAATATATTTTAATTAATTTTTATTTTAGTTTTGTATTATTTTAGTCATTTTGTGAATGTGACTTTTAGTGCTCTAGTGGCCCAAGCATAAAACTGCAAGTTTGGAAAATTGGGAAAATCAATTTATGACATATTCTCTCATTTGTTCAATTTTGTTAATTTCTATAAACATACAGTAGCTTTAATGTAGCAACAGTAACACAAATGCTGTGTGTGTCAGATTTCCCTCTGCTGACCAAACGCCTTCACAATGACAGTAAAACCTGAGATTAGCTACATTACGAGACGAAGCCAACGATCCCCATGAGAAAACCAGCGTCATAAACATACTAAACAGCCTACTAATGAACACTTAAAAATGCAGTGTGTGTGAGAGAGACTTTAGAGAATATCATTAGCTCAAGATAAAACAACCCAACATAATAACAAACAAACGTCTGTCTATGTGTGTGTGTGTGTGTGTGTGTGTGTGTGTGTGTGTGTGTGTCATCTGCTTCAGTGCTTCCAGAGATCTTCAGCCAGCGGGAAAGAGAAACACAGTTTCAGAGGAAAACACTGACCAAACAGTCAGAGAAATCCAAAGTGAACGGCTGTAAATGGAGGAGATCTGGCCATCGCTCCTGTGCAAACCAGATATTAACAGTGATGATGATGTTTGAATAAGCAGATTGGACGAGCAGCGAAGGTAAACGTCTTTAAGAACACACACACACACACACACACACACACACACACACAGACACAGACACAGACACAGACACAGACACAGACACAGACACAGACACAGACACAGACACACAGACACAGACACACAGACACAGACACACACACACACACACACACACACACACACACACACACACACACACACACACACACACACGCACACGCACACGCACACACACACACACACACACACAGACACACACACACACACACACACACACACACACGCACACACGCACGCACGCACGCACGCGCACGCACGCACGCACACACACACACACGCACGCACGCACGCACGCACACACACACACGCACACACACGGGCGGTCTGAGGACGGCTCTGCCTTCGGGTTTCAGGGCATCAGATGCAGGAAAAGCGAGGAATTAGGGAAGGATTTAATGTGCAGTAAAACACAGCTGAGAGCGAACAGCTTCAGTTTAATCAAGCTGCGCTAATTATCTACAAATTATTATTGAACAATAATGTGATTACTCTAACAGAAACTCTGAAGGGTCCGGTTTCCATCAGACATTAGTCATTACGTTCATAATTTAGTTTTTCCTGCGTGTAGACGGTTAAAAGTCGTTAGCTTCAAAGGCAATCTCACAGAAATACGTCATTATTTTACGCTCTTGCTAATTCTAAGAAATTAATACAGTCTCATTCCAATGTTTCTGTACGATATCCCACTTAAGGTTAGGTTCAGGGGTAAATCTTATGCTTTTCATCATAAAAAAATTAGTATGCTAGTACAAATACTCATACATCATACACAAAACTATATGAAATCATACAAAACGAAACAAAATAGTTATGTTTTTGGCTGTGCGAACATAGAAGAAAAGACTAGAAAAGGGAATTCACGGCAATCAAAGTTGCATATTGTCTAAAGTTTGCAATCATTAAAAAAAAAAGATGTTTAATATGTTCTAAATACTACTACATCTGTCTTTTGGCTTAGAGAATTAACTGTGAATACATTTCCAAACATATTTTTAAATATTTGAAAATATACAAAACGTTTCTTGCTCAAATATGTTTTAAAATATATTTATGCAAATGTACACTACCGGTCAAAAGTTTGGGGTCAGTAATTTTTTTTTTTTTTTTTTTTTTAAATAAATTAATACTTTTATTCATCAAGGGTGTGTTAAATTGATAAAAAAGTGATAGCAAATACTTACACTGTTAGAAAATATTTATATTTTGAATAAATGCTGTTCTTTTGAGCTTTTTATTCATCAAAGAATCCTGAAAAAATATCACAATTTCTAAATAAATACTTTGCAGGGCAACTGTTGCAATATATAATCCAATATAGATCCAATATAGATCATTCTAAT